>NW_027108888.1:58823-59275 GCF_000696795.3 Halyomorpha halys | reverse complement strand
TTTACATATTTATCTGATTTCTTAGATAATTTAAATTATTTTTTAGATATATTATATAATATTTAGTTTGCGTGATCCAATACCATGTACAATCCATAAAGTCGATAGACTAATAATAACTATACTATATAACTATAATAAAACTGATAAATTAATAAATTTAATTACGTTTAACCAAGAGGATTATTATTTTTTGTTTTATTTTATTTATTTATTTTTTAATAATTAATAAATCAAGTTATGTTCAGACAGGAGGATTAGTTATTATTTTTTTCTATTTATATCTAATAATTAATAGATCAAATTATGTTTAAACGGGAGAACTATTTTTTACTTTTTGTTATTTTATAATTTATTATACCTAACTATAAATGTAAGTAATATATATCTTATACATTTAACGTTTGTTAGACTTATCCGTTAATGTGTAATTATTTTCCAATATGTTTAGT
>NW_027108888.1:55991-58118 GCF_000696795.3 Halyomorpha halys | reverse complement strand
TGATATCTTCTTTGGAATTTATTTCTTTTCCTTCTGAATTTTCCTCTAATTTACACTCTATGAGCTCCATCCTGCTGGCTAGCTTATGTTTATACATTTTTTTCAAATTCATCTATGATTATTTCAAAATTATTGGGCTTTTCAGAATTATTTGTGACCTCGGCAATAGCTAACGCTTCGTCCTCGGAACACGAATATTCGGCACCATTCGTTATGAATTCTTCTATTTTCTTTTCACCGCTTTCATATTTAATAATTTCTCTTTCTAAATTTTCATTTTCATTAGTTTTCGCATCAATTTCATAGTTGGCAATGTCTTCAGTTTTTTCTTCAACTTGACTGACTAACCTGATATTTTCTTCTTTTTAGACAATACCATTACAAAACCTATCCGCAAATTCGTCTAGTTTATCAATTATTTTATTACATTCCTCGGTCATCTTTTTCTCTAACCCCTCCATAAGAATTAGAAAATCATGCATTTCTTTTGATGTGGGGGACTTTGTTCCTTCCATCGCGAATAATTTCAATATCAAAACGCGGGGAAATAAAATTTATCCTAATAAATAGATCTTTAACTGTATCTTTACCGGGTAGTTGAACCCATTACGAGAGACTAAAAATCAATTGGGTGGACCCACATTAAATGTATCTATTCATTATTATTATAATCAATTATTCATTATTATTACCATTATCATCATTATTCCCTTTTATTCATTATTATTATTATTATTATGATTACTATTTATTCACTATTATCACCATTATTCCCATTTATTCATTATTATTATGACGCATAATAAAATACAAAATCAAAATTACAAAACGAATATTAGAAATTCACAACTACATGCACATTTATTATTCAAATGAAAATAAAGTTCTATGATTAACAACCAATTTATCTGAATTATTTTCACAAATGTAATACCACTCTTTTTGTTTTAATAACAATAAACTAAATTACTTATTAATTACTACTAATTGGTAAACTGGATAGTAAGTCCCCGCTAGGGATGACACTTAATAATGCTATGTACTGCCTTGAGATTTAATCAGGATGGCAGGATAATCGCTGAAGGCAATTATCCAAAAATAAGTTAATTAATTAATTATATATTGAGTCCTAAAAAACTATTATTATGATTGGATTCTCTTCCAAAAGTTTTTGTGTGTTTACCAATTAAATACCTTTATATTTATAAAATGTTGTTACCATCAGTTATATAATATAATAAGGGTTATATAATATTATATAAAGTACATAAAGAGACTAAGTATTTATTTACAACTTGTTACTATGATCCAAATGATTCAGATAAATGGTTGGGACAGATGGCAAAAAACCTTTATAAACGACATATTGTTGTAATAATGGCTAATACCTCGATACATAGCAGTACATACATCATTAATTAATATTTATAATTATATAATTGTTTTATACGCTTTTATTTTATTTTAAATAATTCTTATCGGAACCTAATTTATAAATTATGGAGCTTAGTAGTATTTTCTCTTCTTTTTCTGGAAGGCAGGTCCGATCTCCCAGCGGACCATGGTTCCTTTCCACCAGGCCTGGATCCTGATAGCGAAGAACTCCATGAAACGTCCTATGTTTTCTAATTTCATCCGATGGTTCCTGGTTTTTATATATCCCAGCATTTCCATCTCTCTCTTGTAATACTAAAAAAGAACGATATTTTATTGTTAATTAATGTTTATTTTACCATTATTATAAAGTGGATTGTATCGTAAATCCGCAAGACACAGCACTAAATCGCAGTTTATGTCGTTATATTATGTAAGACAAGTTATTTTATCTGTTGTTTGTATTAATAACTTACATTATCAAATTAAAAATATTAATTCTACTCAGCCTCCTCTGGCTCTTTACCAGTGACGCGCTACGCTGGGATCTTAAAGAGATATTACTTCTCAAGCCCTACTGTGGGCTCGGGGATCCTCAGGTAATATTGCACAAAATGGTGTAAACGTGATTATGGTTTTTAATTTATTCGTTATATTAGTTCGAAATTTTACTTTTTTTATTTTCTCCTTATTACTTCATGTAAACAGTTTTATTATGTTCGTCTTATTTATCATTTGGTTTATATACATATA
>NW_027108888.1:53809-55555 GCF_000696795.3 Halyomorpha halys | reverse complement strand
CTTTCTAGTTTTGTAGGTAGTTTCAAAGATATGGAGCTCCGAATGGAAAATTACATTTTTAAATAGACGCCATTTTGTATTCCACCTAACTATAATTGACAAACTCATCAATTTTGACATGTAACTATCCATAATTTTCATTAAAGTAATCAATAATTGTAGCAATTATTCATAGTCTTCATTAAAGAAATAAAATAGTGTTGTAATTATACACAGTTTTCAGTAAAATAATCAAAAATTAACATGAAACAACTGACTTTTTCTTCTCTTTAGATTTTTAAACTGGGAGTGGGCAGATCATTGGTAAGGCTATAGACTACTAACTCCATGGACTGGAGTTCGAATCCAGCTGGGCAGATAAGTATCTCTTTCACTGTAGCCGTTGCGTCAGCTCTCTGGGACCACTTTATGGTGGCCACTGGTTCCACCCAGCCTCATAAAGTGGGTACCCTTAACCCGTCATTGGTCGCTGCGTGAGAATTTCTCTCACATTAATTGTTTTCGGGGTCTGGAAGCTGCTAGAGGGAGGCTGTGGTTCCCATCGTCCTGGAATCTGTAGTTCACAGTCTCTTCCTTGTATACCTCGCCCGCTCCACCACTTTAGCAGTCCCGCCCTCTTTCCCTGACAATATGCCCTTTTCGTGAGACAATATCTCACGCACGACTATGGCTGCTATAAAAATACTCATGTTGTGAGGATTTTTCTCACGTGCGACAAGTGTATTTAATCCATAAGAATGCTATTTCCTCGAGGGAAAACATTAGCAGAACTTGGGAAACGTATGCTTGAAGAGGCAGGAACTTAATTAGGTACGCATTTTTTTACTATGGATTGTATTTCGGAACTATAAGTATATTCGGATGGTCTTTAAAAAAAATTGTCTTTTCATGTTTTCACTTCATCGCTGAGCCGTATGAATACTATTTTTTGTAAATTTCTGGGTTATATTTACGCATTCTAAAAAAAAAAAAAGAGTTTATACCAATGTAAAAAACCGATATGTTCCAGTCATACGGTGTTCACTTGCACCAGTTGTGCACAAGAAATTTCTTCAGACAGAGCATTTTTTTTAAATGATTATTGTTATGTTCTTATAATATGATATATCTGTACTTTAATTCTTTGCCTAAATATTATTTTATGTTTCTTAATGTTTTACAATTATTTTGTTTTTTTAATTTTTTAAAACTAGTTTGCTAAACTGCTAAACTAATTATGGTTAAATAAACCTAATCTAACTCAAAATTTAATATTTTAAAAAATACATTCAAGCGCTTTAAATAAGAAATTTGAGAAAAAGTCTCATGCGCGGCCGTCCATGTTAATGGACCTAGCGACCGATGACAGGTTAGTTTGGTAAAAATCTGGCAGGTGAGCGTGATTCTGATGAAATCACCTCCTTGCACAACCATTGTTCTCCTACTTCCTTACAAAGTACTGCACGCCTGACCCTTCATGGGTTGTAGGGGAACAATTTTAATTGATCTTTTACAATCATCATATAAAAAATTTTTGTTCCAAGAATTGATATTATATTTTTGTTAAAACATATTGTATCTAAATTTTTTATCTAATTATATTAGTTCTTATTACATTATATCTAATGTTTTTACTAACCTTTCTTAAAATAAATTTAGATGCTCAATGCTTGACAATATATATAGATGAGGTGAGGACATATACTTTTTAAGTTACAAATTTTCAGTCTTCTATTATTTAAAGCATTTAAGTTCTTAAAGCTACAA
>NW_027108888.1:39604-52956 GCF_000696795.3 Halyomorpha halys | reverse complement strand
ATACTTCATTAATACAAGATAAAGGCTAACAAATTCCTTTAATTAAGGACTTCTTCCTCATTAATCATCTTATTGGTTACTTTTTAGATACACAATTCTTCTACAGACTTCCCTAACCTAGGTGATTCGGATTTATCAAATATATTGTGACAAATTATATTCCTATAATAGCATATTTTTATTTTTTTAAAGCTAAAAGTAATGCTTATAAAAAATACTTACAGTTGTAAGTAGCTTCCCCAGTGCGTACACTAGATCCGGTATATCTTGATTAGCTCTAACAATCTTCAAATCTATCTCTTCCATATCCTGATCGTATTTTTTGGACCACGTTGCTATAGTGTGTTCCAATTTCTATAAACCAAAAAATTTAGTTTAGAATGTGTGTTTAATTAATTTTTTTAAATTTAATTTAATTGTTTTTTTATGTTTATAGTTTAAAGTCATCATGTTTAGTAACCCCCTATCTATAAATAATTATTTCTTAATATAAACATAAAAAAAAAAATAATTGTATGATGAAATGCGAAAAATCGTATTTTTCATTATTTTTAATCAATTAATCATATCATTTATTATTATATTATTGGAACATTTTGTATGAAATGTGCGACTTTATTATTTTAAAAATGTGATAAATTATATACAATAAAGAAAGTGGGTTTTTTTTACAGATTATAGTGAGACGTCATTGATCCTTTTTTTTTCTTATAATATTTACTATCATTGCAATCGATTGCACATTGTTTAGTATGCCATCAAATGTTGTAACCAAATACAAACCAATGGAAAGATTGGGCAGCCCAAGCTGCAAAAAAACATTACCACGGTATTAGGGGAATGGACCATTCGCCGGTTGTTTGAAAGTATTTTGGGTGAGGACTTATTGTAACAGTGAAAGAAATCCCTTACCAAACTGATAAAGGACTTGCAGAACAACTGAATATGAGTGTACAGACAGTTTCTCTACACTAAAAGAATATTGGTAAAGTAAACAAGGTAGATCAATAGGTACCTCATCAACTTAGTGAGTGGCAGCAGTTGAAGCCTTATGAGGCATGGGTTTAACAGCTAATCAGTGATCCTAACGAAGAAAGGATTGTATATGACAATAAGCGTTGTTAAGTATTGGCGAGAGACCGAAAAACATGTTAAAACCAAATTAGCTTTAAAAATAAAATTATTGGCCTCTGTGCGGTGGTCAATAGCAAGAATAATTGACATTTCCTTTTTATCCAGATGAATCAACATCACATCCACATCGTACTGCAGTGGTCTTAAAATGCATTTAAAAATTTTCGAAAAACAATGAACCTGTTTAGTTTAATCGTAAAGGACCTAACTCTTACAACAACGACAGACCTCATGTTTCACAACAGATAAAGAAGAAACTGAACCAGCTGTGTTACTAAGTCCTTCCGCACCCACCTTAATCCTCAGATGAATAATAATATGAAATGACCCAATAAATAATAAATAATATGAAACGACCCAATAAATAATATGAAACGACCCAATATCATCACTCTAATTGTAACAAATTTACATCACCTAGAACATTCATTACTTTATTAGATGTTTACGAACTCCATTTAGTTATATATCTGAATAATTCCAAAAATGTCTGGGCTTTAGTGTAACATATTACATATGTGCAATCTTTAGTAGAACATATAAATATTTATTTTACGTTTGTCACTATAAATCCTATATCGGGTAGAAATTACCTCTGTGGAGCTGTTGATGTACTTTTTAATGAGTTGATTCGCCCTATGTTCATCTTCTATTGCTTTTAACCTGTTGTAAAGCATCTTTTTATGACTTTTTTCAGCCATTTGAATCTTTAAATCGTTTTGTTCAATTTGTGCTTTTTGGAATTTTGCTGCATACTCTTTGAATATGGTGACGATTGAACAAACTTCTTCGAATCCTGCCTGAAAGAGGAAAACAAATGTTTGAAATAATATAAATTGTTCTGTACCTAATCTAGATCACATTTAATTGTATAATCTAATCTCCAATCTTGTTCTAGACAGACTCCTAAGAAATTCGATTAAAAATAAATAAATAATATTAATAAATTGAATTTTAAAAATAAATAAAATAATATTGGATTATAAGTATAAATTTAGTTTTTAAGTGTTTAATGCAATCGGACTAAAGATTCTTTTCGCATTGTTTAACATCAAACGCGTTTATTCATTTCAGTCAAAAGTCCATTTAACAACAGTCAATGCTCTTTACTATGTTAGCAACATCATGACCTTAATATACCATTTGTATAAGATTTTGTACAAGTGACATGATTGAAAGACAAATGCCGGGGTCTTCCGGAGTGGTGAGAAGAGATTTTTCCTCTATTCTATTTCTTATCTTGTTATTATTTGATTTATATATGTGCAAATATAGTGTAAATGAGCTCTTTGATCCATATTGCCATTGTCTAAAAATATGATATAATGCATTATTACACACAAAAAAAGAAGAACAAATTTTCCGACGACATACGACTAGTTACCTAGATTTTTGTTAAAAATAAGAAATAATTATATTAGTATATTTGATTTTTATTAGGTAACTATTGTTACTTTTTAAACATACAGACTTAAAATTAATTCTCTTATAGTAAATTATAATATAACAATTTTTACAAATAAATTTCTTATAAGAAAATTATATTGAATTCGGAAAATGATGAGAAATGTTCAGTTATACAAGAGAAATGTAAGAGAAAACATTGGTTTTTTGTAACACCAACAGAAACAAACATTTCTAAACCATGGACCAGTGTTATATTTTTAATAGTACACAAAAAAAGGCAATTTAAATAACCCAGAAAATTATTGATGGATTGCTCTAACCAACAACCTAATTAAACTGAAGCTGATGCTCTTCCAAAATTTCAATCGGGCTTTAGCCAGGACAGAGCCCGCTTGAACAATATTTTTGTTTTAAGCGCTCTCTCGCAAATCAATTTATTGAAACATGCTCGTACTGCTTAGTATGTATTTGCAGATTTTTGAAGAGAATTCTAAACTCTGGAAAAACCTTTCTCAATGGGTATAAGTGGCAAATTCCTTAGAAGGCTTGAAGATTTTTATAATAATGCAACCATGCAGGTAAAATGTATAACCCATTTCAGTGACCCAATTATAGCGAGTAGATTGGTCGATGTACGACATGTCACTATCTCACAAGATGAGATCATACCGCAAAAAAAGCAATCCGGGCCTCGAAGCAGATAGAGGAATTGGAAAATATACAAGCGAGGTACTAAAAGATACTGCTGTGTTTGCAACGAAGCATCCTACACTTTATGGTAAGACTAGAAGTGGCACCCATTTCTAAGGGATATCTTGTTTTAAAGTAAACTTTGTCATGGTTACTAAAAATTCTTTAAATACTCGCTTCGTGAAACAATGTTATTTAAAGTTACTGCAGCTAGACAGCAACAGCCGTTTGAGTTTACAATATAAGTGGGTAACGCAGATAAGTAAACCATTGGAGAGCTTTGGAATGTTTGGTCCGCTACTATACGGACTCTACAGTCAGATACGAGCTCCGGCAACCGGGTCATAGCCTTTAGTGTGGTGGAGGAGGAAGGCGTTGCTGTTGAAATGGGCTTCGTGACCCGATCGGCGAACTGGAGAGAATTTTCCAGTGAACTGGAGGGAATATTGGTTGATCAAGAATGGGAGGAGATGGTGCAAATAGATGAGAAGACAGAAATTGACCACAGGGTGGCAATGCTTACGGGCGCCATTACTGAAGCGGCAAGTATTACCCTCCTACGCCGAAGGGCGAGAGTACGTCCGGTCCCATGGTGGACGCCGGCTCTAACGCAGTTAAAGAAAGAATACTATAGGACCAGACATAGGTATCAGGAGTGCAGAGACGACGAGAGGAGGCCTGTACTTCGAGTAGAATCTAAGCATAGGTACTAGGGTATACCGAAAAGGAGTGCGTTGCTAGAACAAGAAATTCTGGGACGACTTTATTGTAGAGGAGTCAGGAAAGAATCCCTGGGGTATCTCGTACAGGGTGGCACTGGGAAAGCCGTTACAGGTTGGCGGCTATTATATTGAGAGATGCCCAGTCAACCAACTTGGAGAAGGCTGCCAAGATATGTATAGATTATACATACCCCGGATCATCCGTCCCAGGATAGTGCAGATAGAATGGTTAGACTCTCCACATTATACCCACCAGGTACCGACCTATGTCCACCATGGGATATATGGGACCTTCGTCTTGCCGTGAGCAGACAAAGGATCAGAAAGGCTCCAGGACTAGATAGCGTAGATGCTGCAATCCGAAAAGTGCCCCTTATATCGAGGAGGAGTTATTAGATATATTCAACGAGTGTTTGGATTAGAGATACTTTCCAAACAAGTGGACGATTGCAGACTTGGGACTGCTCTACAAGGGATGTAGTAAGGATAAGGAAACGCCTAAAGACTATCGACATATATGCCTCCTCCCAGTAGCTAGTAAGGTCCTGGATCACATGATCGTCCACAACCTTAGACCAGTCCTCGGTGCTGCTCGACCCGTGGCAAGGGTAATACGGATGCGCTGCTGAGAGTGCGTAGGGAGGTGGAGGAGAGGGCGGACAAATATGTCTTATTGATCATATTTGACATCTCTTCCGCCTTCGACAGCGTTTGGTGGCCCCATGTACTCCAATGGTTGCAAGAGCTTGACACACCCAGTAATCAATACTCCCTTGTAGGTAGTTACCTCAATAACAGGAATGTCAGAGTCAGGGGAAACTACTCCGAGGTCGAGAGAAAAATCGAAAAAGGATGTCCGCAGTGTCTGGTACTAGGACCAGCTCTGTGGAAGTTAGTATTCGATGAGTTGCTGGGGGAACTAGGGGAAAAAAGGTTTCTTGCTACGGTCTACGTCGACGACGATATCCAAGGAGAGGGTTAGGCCGGATGAGGAGGTGACATATCTTGGTGTGAGGATAAGAAGAAGATTTGATGCAACTTCTCACCTGTTGTATCTAAAGGACAGGGTGACCCTGTCATTCAATAGATTAAGAAGGATAGGGGGTGCATTTTGGGGTACCCTGCAACGATGACCATATATAAAGGTGTGATCTCGTGTATTCCGAGGTATGCATCCCATGTGTAGAGCCGAAACCTCACGCAGACACAGAAGAGAAGATTGGCCACCATACAGAGAATGGCTCTGCTGAGGGTCACGAAGACATACAGAACGGTGTCACATGAGGCGGTGCAGGTACTGGCCGGAGCGATGCCCTTGAACCTCATCCCCCCGGGACGATGTCCTTAAATATGAAATAAAGAGGTAGGGACTAGAAGTTCAACCGGAGGAGCTCCGAGAGAGGATCGGTGAGAATGCAAACTTATGGAAGAAAATGCTGCGGGAGGACTCACTAGAGGAATGGAATGGACGGTGGGTAGCAAGCCAGAAAGGCACTACTTTGAGAAAATTCCTCCCTACCGTCCTTTCTAAATTGAAGGATAAATGGGTCCTCCCAGACTATTGGGTCTCACAGATCCTAACAGGACACGAGGGGTTTCGGGGAAAGCTACAGAAATTTGGAAAGAACATCGAACCCCGGTGCCCCACGTGCGGAGTTCCTGAAACACGTAGATTGCTCCGCCATGGAAAGACACCGAGCTAGGCTGTCGAGAAAGACTGGGATTTTCGCCCTCTCGCAGAGTCGAACTTCCCCCTTGTAATGGAATAAGAGAATTATCCCTTCTTCAGGGAGTTCATTTACGGGTGAAAGGAGGTGGTGGACCCCACTCATTTCACTCAGACGGATGCGCACCAGGAGGAGCTACCGAACGGACGCAGTGGGCATGGTGCAGCCTCGTCAGTAAGGTGCTTGACCTAACGCTGGGCTGCACCACAGTAAAAAAAAATGTTGATTTTTGGAAGCATTGGCATGTGCAAACCCCAGCGCACTATCCCACTGTTCCCGTACCGCGTATGCCAGAAATGGCAAGACCCGTTATTATTCAATGGTCCGGTAAGTATCAAGAATAGAATGGGGGAGATTTTGGATAGATGTAGGAAATTTGTAAGAGACAGAGACCTCTAGTTATTACATATCAATATCGACCTATAACCCGCGGAACAGTTGGGTCTTCATTAAAACCAACGCTCCTCAAAGCTACCTAAAAATGAGATGCCCTATAACTTATTTGAAAATAATTGCCCAGCTAGTTTCGGTCCACACAAATATATTTTAGACCCACAGAAGCTAGTTCCTGCTTGTGATGGAACGACAATGGAGGATTGTTCCATTTCTTAACAAACTACCCGCGTTTTATGCGAACCGAATCCGATACATGCCGAAACTAACGAAACCAGTTGTATAAATTTTTGTCTGTACCCTCACAATCGGATCTTAAACTGCTTTATATATATATATATATAACTCAAAGCCTTATACTTAGAGCGTTGATGCCTATCTTCATGATTGGCCTTTTTACTATTGATGGCCTTGATTTTTTACTTCCCAGTTAGTTGGATTTTGTGAGCACTTTTCGTAACTTAATTTTGAGCATTGTTAAAAATTCTTGTTGTATATGTTTTCGGAATATTTGAAGGTGCTGTTTCATACCCGAATATTTTTATAATTTATTACCTTCAAGTTTTTTTTTGTATTCTTCTTCATTAACCAGAATGTTCTGTTGACTAACCACTTTCCCCTTGGTTACATGGAGCACTGCACATTTGTCGGGGCCAAATGACATTCCTATGTCTCTTGTAAAAGATGAAACGACTTCAACCATATTTTGTAGTTGTTCTTTGTTTTTTCGCGTATAGTTTGAGGTAGTTTGAGAAATTATTATTATTACTATTATTACTATATATGTATATATTTATATATACACATTTAAATTTAAATTTTGTGCATTCTTTTCGTTTTGTTAAATAAACCAAACTTGAAGTAGAAAAGGATTTTTCATGTTAAAAGCTTAGCCTTGTTAATTTAAAATATATTACTTCTCACATTTAATAATTATTATGTATTAATTACTAATTAAATCATATAACAATTCATAATCATAATTAATTAACCGATTTCACCTCAACTACTGCCATTCCTGATTCCATTGCAGCTATGCGTTGTTTTGCCATTTCCTTTGCTGTCCGCATTCTCATTCTTGCAGATACTATTTTCTCGCTTATGAATTTATGCCTTCAAAAATAAATATTATTTTAACAATAGTTTGGACTGGACATAAAATTATAATTTTTTTTATCCAAAAAAATTTTTTTTTTTTAGATAAAAAATTAATATTCAGCAATCGATTTTGATCGATGGTGATGACTTATATTCAACTAAAAACTCATATTTCAGAGTATTTTTTTTTTCAAAATCCTACGAAATCTAATTTTTATAAAGAAAAAAAACTTGTTAATTGATGATGACATAATTAATAGTTTTCTGCGTCTTAAAGTGGCTATAAAATCTAAAATAATAGAATCTATAAAGGCTATAACAGAATAGATATTGTCATTCCAATTTCTTTGAATAACAATTCCATGAATAATTCTAACATGAATTAATCAAATTTTCCTTTTTGTAACATTGAGAAGTGTCTGTTGAAATTAAGTATAAAGGAGTGGAGAAGATGGTCAGGGTGCTGTCAGCAAAAATCAAAACATTATTTATTCGTGCCGACGTTTCGACTTGCGTTTCAGGTCTTCATCAGGGAGCTTTCGGCAGAGATTCTGGATAAACTGAGTTTACGTGAAACTCAGGTCGAAACCTCGGCACGAATAAATTTGTTTAATTGTATTTTTTTCCTGATTGCACCCGACCATCGTTTCCATTTATTAAACTACGGTCAACTGTCTACACCCCATTGTAAGTCTATATGATTCCCTTGTTATCAATTTCAATAGTTCATTTGATCATTAAAAATCTAAGCCATCGTTAATATATGTTCATTAAACGTCTAGTAAAACACAAAGAATTTTCATAAAACTGTTTCGGGTGACTTTATAAGCTTTATATTATAAGCAGAAAAAATCCAAATACGATAATAGATTAAGCCAGGAGCGATTATATTGATTTTTTTTTATTCCACTGTTTTCTATTACTGATAAACTAAACCTTCTTTAGAACTAAACTTTAAAAGTGTTTAGCTGAGTCTTCGATAAAACGTTTTAAAGTTTTTTGGTTCTTATTTTGGTTGACGTTACCCAAATTAAAGTGACCCGATATTTTCTGCCCAGAAGAAATACCTTCCAAATACTAAGCGTGTTGAGATCGCTTGAAAAAAATAACCGAGTCTCGCAAAATGATCTGTTGTCTGTAACTCTTCACTGTTTCAATTACATAAATTATTACTATTTTAATTTTTTCAATATATGCTTATTGAATGTATATATGTACTTGAATTATATCTACGTATATAAGACCGTTATTCGGTGGGAGGGTTACAGATCAGGTACAACTGTATAATTACCTACCATATATTCAATATGGGACATTATTGTGTCCTACGGTATATCGTAGGGACGTATTGTCTAAAATGTAGACTCTGGTTACGTTGGTCATTGGTCATTTGCTCTTCTATGCCCCGATTTCATAGAATTTCTGTCAGTTCATGGTAGAAAAAATTTACATATTATAGGTAGTTCATAACCCATTATGAGTTTTTTGTTTTTCTAATGCTTTTAAAATTTTGTTGCTAAAATCGTCTTAAATGCTAGACAGTATTTTTAAAAATGCACACGTGATTTTTTGCCCATTTTTTCGCAGGAAAACTTAACTGGCTTAGTAGAACCTCGTTTGTTTGTTTGGTTGTTTAGTGACGCCAAACTTCATTGGTCATCAACGCCATTTATATTTTATTTAATTTTGCTAATATTCGTTAAAGTTTATTTATTTTTTGATTTGATTATTTTATTTATTTTTTTTCTTTATTTTATTTTTTTTTTCTTCCGATCAAGTTATATTTTTGTCAGTAAATTTTGTGATTTCAAAAACCGAAATATCAATTCTATTGCCTTACCATCGTCGCCAATGGTTTTTGAGATAACTTGGCTTAGTCCCAAGCTATTGAGATGTGGTGTAAAATATGGGCATCGTTGGAAAACATGGCTTATTGTTAAATTGTTATTGCAATACTGGCAGTTCGGAGGCGTTTCTTTTGATATAAGATAGGAGTGGGTGGCCTCGTGTGACCTATTCTCAGCCTAGTCAGTACAACTTCCTCTCTACGGCATTTGCGACTGGAGGTACCCCAGGGCTTGACATCCTTTTTAATAATTTTTAATTTGCTCATTGGGCTTTCGTTCCACATAGATTGCCATTTATCTTTGACTTCCTGTACAAGAGGCCTGCATATCTCTGACGGAGTTAAAATTGCTTTACCCCGTCCCGGAAGCGCGAGTGCTTCTCTTGCAGCGTGATCGGCCAGTTCATTCCCTGCGATTCCTACTTGGCTTGGAGCCCATAGAAATGTTACTGACATACCCATGTTGTGTAGAGTTTTTAAGTGCAAATGAATGCAGGAAATTCTCGGATGTTCTGGATACATAGAATCTAAAGCTTTTATCGAGCTTAGTGAATCTGTAATTATCGTAATGTTGGTGTGGTTCAAGGATAAACAGAAGTGAAGTGTTGCTGCTATTGCATTCAGTTCGGCAGTGAATATATTGCAGAATAGCCTGCATAAAGTTGTTTTTTTAAAATGATTTGGTTCTAAAATTGTATTAAGATTGCACCTGAGGATGGCCGATTGGGCCAAAACGTAGGACTCAAAAAGGAATAAAAAATATTTTGAGACCAAAATAGGATAAAATTTATTTATCTAAACTCGTTTTTTTACTTTTTATAGTGCCCAATACTTACTTCTACATACTTGCAAGATTTTACTAATGCTTTTAGCAGAATATTTAATTTGAATCTATATTGTTATATTTACACAAGATGTCTTCATAAATATTTTTTTTAATTTATTTATTTAATGTTATTTACAACTGTACAAAATAATACAATAAGTAAATATGTTCTATGTTTCATATACATTTGAAAATCTTGGGAAGGGACCACCCATTGGTGGTACTTCAAACATTAATTTAAATTAGAAGGTCCTGTGGCCATCTTCTTTTCAGACGCCTCGGAGGATTATCAGGGATTGTTAAGGATGAAATATTAAGAATTAATGGGCTAGGATGGGTAAGGAGTTTGGAATGAAAAGACGTTTTGGGCCAAATCTGGAACGAATGGGATGTTAAGGTCTTTGTGAATGAGTTTATTTGTAACGTAATAAGGAGCATCTAGGATTTTGGATTGTAAGGATTGGATGCGGGAAGAATTTGATGGTTTGGTCCAATGTGTCCAAATTGGTCTGATTATCGTAGTGTATACTCTAAGTGTTTGTAGTGAATAGGAAGTTTAGAGCGTTTGTCAAGTAAGTGTTGTAGCAATCGGAATCTACGATCAGTTTCTTGTTGTTTCAGTCTTGTGTGTGGATTCCATGTAAGTCTCTTGTCAAGATGGAGTCCTAAGTATCGAATCAGTTCAACAGGGGTTTCTTCATAAATATGAAATTACTTTTAAATTAATAGTTAACTTACGACTTTAGTATGTCGTTCTCCGACTGTATAGCCCAGTACGTAAGATCGTTGAAGACGTAGAGTGCTGCCGGTTCTTCATCTTGCAGCAACTCGTCCCTGGTCATTATTAGCAACGTCTTCATCATCATTCTGCATCATATTATTGCAATATTATTACACTTAACTATATCAATAATTATCCTTACTAGTGTTTATTGTGTTTTATTTTGTTTCAAAAATAGTTGTGTCCTAAAATATAGTCCTAAATATAGTCCTAAAACTATATTTGATTTATTTTATATACTTTTTGTAGTATACTGAATATCTGTATCTATTCCTTATTGGCATCGATCAATTAAAAACAATTGTATAACTTTTGAATGAATTAAAAAAAACTAAATATCGCATGCTCCGTGCTTTGTTATGCTAGACAGAATTATGCAGCAATTAAAATCTTCTCTACTGGTATCGAGTTTACCGATTTAGTAAATTTTCTGTCGGTTTTCCGAATTTCCACTAACTGTAATGATTAGAGACCGAATTTTGTAAAAATGCATTTCTTTATTACCTAGGTTTAAATTCTTCCAGACCTCGATAGAAATTCAAAATCATTGGAAAAAACATTAATTTTAAATTGAGCGTAAAAAATTTGAAAACTATCCTGGCCATTTAATTGTTTTCAATAGAATTTATAAATTACTGTAGTGTTCCTGGTATGTGACAGCATGAATATTATGTATATATGTTTTGGGCTTTACCTTATCTCGAAAAAAAAAAATTGCACGATCTTTAAACTACTGATGGGAGTAAAAATCTATCACATGTCCAAGTTCAAGAGGTAAAATCTTAAAATCTAGGAATTACTTACAAGTGAGATGACAATCTTTCATCCATTGCTGTATCTTCATCGGTCATAGTAACTTTAGGCTTGATAGGTTGTTTAGATCTGTAATGAATATAGTAATTAATTTGTAAATTTTATTTTAATTATTTTATTTTTATCGATAAACAGTTTTAATGATTAGGTTATTTTCTTTATTAATAGTTAATTTGAATTTTAAGATGTAAAAATAGGAGTAATCTTTATTAATATTATTTCTGTAATAATTCACCTCATTTTTACGTCTTCGAACACGAAATTCACACTCATTTGAGGAAGTTTAGCCAAAAATATGTTGACGTACTGAATCATTTCAGAAAGTACTGCGGACGCAAGCATCGTTTCCATGGGACTTAACACAAGCCTGTACATTTTAGGATTGAGTGGAGGTTCCTGGAACAACATCCAATGCCTTAGTTGTGCTTTTATGTTATCATTCTAGGACATGCTCTAGCATCACAATGAATCGGGTCTTAAATGCAATTAAAATCCATTGTGATTTCCCTTTGAAAGTTATACGATTAAATTTCTATCCAGAGTTGGGCAAAAATTATTCGATTGACAAGAGACGAATACTTTTTTAGTCGAAGTTTTTATTCCATTGACGAGAAACGAATACATTTTTATTCGATTAACAATACGACTAAACAATGCGAATACTTTATCCGAATTACCCTAGCATGTTCGGGATCAATAAAGTCAAAATAAATCGATACACGATAATTAAATCGATACGCAATCATAAAATCAATAGCATTTTCATTTTTGACATATATTGAAACTTATAAAGAGACCCTAACATGTTATAAATCAGAAAAGATCATGTAAATCGATACGTGATCTTAAAATCGATAGTATTTTCATATTCTACATATCTCAAAACATATAAAGGGACCCTAATATGTTCGGGATCAAAAAAGTTAAAACAAATCAATACGTTACGATACAATACGATAATTAAATCGATACGCGTCATAAAATCGATAGCATTTTCATTTTTTGGCATATATTGAAACATATAAAGAGACCCTAACATGTTAGAAAAAAGAAAAGTTCATATAAATCGATAAGCTATCACAAAATCGATATCATTATCATATTCTGATTTCCTCAAAACGTATTAAGGGACCCTAGCATGTTAGAAATCAGAAAAGTAAAAATAAATCGATATCATTTTCATATTCTGCATTTCTCAAAACATATAACGGGATCCTAACATGTTTGAAATCAGAAAAGTAAAAATAAATCGACACGCGGTAATTAAATCGATACGCGTCATAAAATCAATAGCATTTTTATTTTTGGCATATATTGAAACATATAAAGAGACCCTGACATGTTAGAAATCAGAAAAGTTAAAATAAATCGATAGTGTTTTAATTTTCTACATACCGAAAACATAAAATTGGACTCTTATATGTTAGAAATCAGAAAAGTTAAAATTAATCTATTCGCAATCATAAAATATATCTATGCATAGCTGAAAGACTAAAAAGGTCGTCTTTATACGAATTCAAACGTATTCCGATGGTTAATCATTTAATTTTTTCGAAGAGATTATTTTTATATAAAATGGACGAATACAAAAGTATTCAAATGTTTATTGAATTGTTTTGCCGGAATAATTGAATATTCGTGTTAAATAATGACGAATAAAAAAGTGTTCGGATGGTTAATCATATGTTTTTGTACGAATAATTGATTATTCGTGTAAAATAATGACGAATGAAAAAGTATTCAATGGTTAATATGTTTTTAACATATTTCGTAGTATGTACGAATAATTGATTATTTGAGAAGAAAATTCACGAATAAAAAAGTATTTTTCTCTAGTCATTCGAATAATATTTGCCATTTCTGTTTCTATCCAAGCCCTGTCAGTGGTTTTTCGAGATATGGAGAAGTATTATGT
>NW_027108888.1:23960-39554 GCF_000696795.3 Halyomorpha halys | reverse complement strand
ATGTTCGGGATCAAAAAAGTTAAAACAAATCAATACGTTACGATACAATACGATAATTAAATCGATACGCGTCATAAAATCGATAGCATTTTAATTTTTTGGCATATATTGAAACATATAAAGAGACCCTAATATGTTAGAAAAAAAGAATAATATAAATCGATAAGCTATCACAAAATCGATATCATTATCTCATAAATGAGCATCATAAATGCAGAATATCATTCCTCAAAACGTATTAAGGGACCCTAGCATGTTAGAAATCAGAAAAGTAAAAATAAATCGATATTATTTTCATATTCTGCATTCCTCAAAACATATAACGGGGTCCTAACATGTTAGAAATCAGAAAAGTAAAAATAAATCGACACGCGGTAATTATTTCGATACGCGTCATAAAATCAATAGCATTTTCATTTTTGGCATATATTGAAACATATAAAGAGACCCTAACATGTTAGAAATCAGAAAAGTTAATATAAATCGATAGTGTTTTCATATTCTTCATATCCGAAAACATAAAATTGGACTCTTATATGTTAGAAATCAGAAAGGTTAAAATTAATCTATACGTGATCATAAAATATATCTATGTATAGCTGAAAGACTAAAAAGATCGTCTTTATACGAATACAAACGTATTCCGATGGTTAATCATTTAAATTTTTCGAAGAGATTCTTTTTATATAAAATGGACGAACACAAAAGCATTCAAATGTTTATTCGAATTGTTTTGCCTGAATAATTGAATATTCGTGTTAAATAATGACGAATAAAAAAGTATTCGGATGGTTAATCATATGTTTTTGTACGAATGATTGATTATTCGTGTAAAATAATGACGAATGAAAAAGTATTCAATGGTTAATCATATGTTTTTGTACGAATAATTGATTATTTGAGTAGAAAATTCAAGAATAAAAAGGTATTCGTCTCTAGTCATTCGAATAATATTTGCCATTTCTGTTTCTATCCAAGCCCTGTCAGTGGTTTTTCGAGATATGGAGAAGTATTATGTGACCAATAAATTTCATGCCATTTATATTTCCTTCCAATTGTTGTGAAATTCTTTTTTGTTGTGGTTTTACTCAAAACCGCCAAAATTGTTTTTTGAAATGTTCATAAATTGTAAAAGAGCAGATTAATTAATTTAAAAAAATTTCTTATTGGAATTATCTTAATTTTAATTCGTTTAGTCGCGTACACTAGAAATGGGCAAGGTTCTGCTAGAGTGTAGTTTGTTACCCACAGAAACACCCAACACTGCCATTGCATTAATAATGAACCTACAAAACTTTTATCCTAGAACAATTCTTATGTATGCTGAATAATAGGGTCGGTTTCTGTGTGGTTCTTGTTCAGTAGTAGGGCCACAGAAAAAAGTGTACGGTTTCAGGAGGTTGTTGAACAGGATCTCTCCATATGCCAATAATCTCTCTCTCTTTCGACGGTTTCCTAACACAAAGCCAAATTTCTCTGCCTCCTTTGCTTCTGGGTATATGGATCCAAAGTAAGAGTGGATTGTTTTTCATGGTCTTTTCTCATTTCATATGGAATTCAAATTACCAATATACCGTTCGCTTACTTCCTGAGTCATTGTACAATAATTTTATGAAAAATACTATTAAAGGCTCTGTCTTTAAAGTAAATTACAATTTTCTAATATTTTTTTTTACTTAAATCTGTTCAGTCAAAAAAATAAAATTATTGAAAAGTTGTAATTTGCCTGAAAGAGAGAACCTTTAATTTTAACTTGCGGTAAAACTAGTGGAAACATAAGAAGGAAGCCAAGTAATGAAGTAATTAGAAGGAAGCCATCGATATTATACTTATCGATACTAGCACATCGAACTTCAAAGGATGTCATGGTGGCAATTATAATTAAATAGTGCATACATTTTTTATGTGTAAATATTGTTTATAATCTATTTTGTTTAACTCATTACTCATTTCATACATAATTATAAATGTTTATAAGTTATTTATGTGTGTAATTAAAAAATGTAAAAAAGTAGTAAAATCTGTAATTATAAAAAAAAAAATTATTCATAATAATAAATTTTTATTAGTTATAAACGAAACGAGATCGGATCTTACCGCTTTGATAACAAATGTGTGTAGAACAAAAACTTCAGATTATTAAAGTGGTTTTAAATAAATACACATTACAGTTAGTACAAAAATTTCTAATTACAGCAATTCTTTTAAAAAAGTTTTTTTTTTTGTTCATTTCTATACTTGGAAGAAATATAATGGAGGAGGTAAATTTTCAGGACAAGTGACGTCAGAAGGCGGTGTCTATTGCTTTCGTAAGCGTGGCATCAAATATGCCATATTTGACTGTTGAGAGTTGGTACAGCATCCTGAATGTCCAAAATTTCTAGGCGGGGGGATTAAAAAAAATGTTGAGAGCTACTCGCGTAACTGCGTTAAGCGGGCTTTAGTTTTGTTCTAAAAATTAAATATTTAAAAAGAATAATGTTTACTGTTACTTTAATTGTTCACTGTTTGTTTTTTTTAATATTCAACTTTCTCCATTATACCAGAAACAATTATATATTTGTATCAAGCTTTGTATTTTATTTGAAATATTTGAATTGTATTTTTATCATGAAAAAAATTAATTTTTTACTAACTTGTCCCAGAAAACTTGACAGCAAAGATAGAAGTACGTATTTCTCAAGAGCGGCTTAGCAAATTTTCATTACAGATACCATTTAATGCAACTTGCATCTTCTTAACATTTGCGATTAAATGGACGGTTTCCCAAATAATTATATTATTTTAAATTTGACCTAAAGTTGCCTTCAAGGGGCGTGGCCTGATTCCCACTTCTTAGCATAGAAGGAGAGTAGGGTTATTCCACTCCCCCTCCCGGTCTCTATAGAATTATCTTAAATTGACGATTACCAGTAAAAATGTCCTCCTACCCAGGATTCTGTACTCCTAATTCAATAGATTCTTTGATCATGGTATTGGTTATTGAGGTTTAAATAACTCCTTTTTTGTTAGACTGTTGTAAAATGGATATTTGTAACAACTTTTATTAGTTGTATTGTTAAAAAAAAAAAGGTTTCGCAGCACATTTTAGAAATTATGAGATAAATCCAAATCGATAACGAGACCCATTGGAAGTGTGCAAGTTGGCCTTATCAATTCTCTCAAGAGGTAAATAATTCTATTTGAGCTGTCAACTCTGTTAGTGATTTCTATGGAAGTGCTCCAGGCTATGGGATGAGACCGTTACTGATGCTAAAGAAAACACAATTTATCTCTGACTCCTACTTTCAATCCATTGAGTGGCTATTTATTTCACTGAGTTTTCTTTTTTTTTTTATTCCCTGAGCGCTGTATATGTCCCCTATATACTTTACGAGTTTATTTATTATTTACACGACAATTTTCTGATGCCCCAGTTATATATTGCTGTTTCTATAATGTATAGCTAATAATCTAAAAATGGGGTGGTAAAGTAGAAAGTTTATTTTCCTTTTAGCTTCTTGTGGCTGCTCTTGGGATTCTTAACATAGACATTTAATAATTTAAAATATAAAATTATGGTGAGTTTACGGTCGGGGCGCTAGTAGCTGTCTTCTTCCCACTGCTACAAGCGCCCCCGACCGCCTGGTGGAGGCGGACGAGTTCGAATTTTATTTCTGTGGTTTCCCACGTAATGAAAACTTGACCCTCCCACGATGGCAAAATAAGATGATACACTGTAGATAACCACCCTTTAAGGAATGGGATCGTTAAAAAGTGTATTTACGTATATGTTTAAATAAAATCCACCGGCTCTTATTGAAGATAATCACAGAACGATACGTTTAGACTGGATAGAAAGCCTTCAGATGGATAGATATGTTCATACAAGGACTGGATTTCTTGGTTACATGGATGAATTTAAAAGATAACATTAAATCGAACCAATCTTGACTACTTGAGAATCGGGACATTTTTGAAAACTTTTTAAAAAAGATGCAATATATCCTCTTTCTAATATTTATACATCTTCAAAGTGACCAGAGTTTTAACTGAACGGAGATGCAGAAAGAGTAGAGTTGACCGACCTAGGACTATACATATGCTACACCTTCACCAGGATGAGAGCATTGACTCTTCCGAGTGTCAACTGTGTAGGTACCACACCATGGTTGCAAACCAAACCAGGTCAGACTGCTCATCTTTGGACCTTAGCCAGCGGGGCCCAGATGACCAAGGGTGGGCCTTCGCTAGAAATATTCTTCCTATCGTCGTAAATTATTACATTATCAACACGGCATATGATGAAAAAGAATTGATGGTGGTAGCTAATAACCAGGTCGAATAAACTTGGGGATATCGACTTGCTTTCCACGGAATTAGTTCATATAGCCATTCTAGAGTTTTCATTCCATACCGCCTCCATGATATCAAGGAATCAATCCGCCAAGGCCAGAACCAAACCTGTGCCGCTGCAGTTTCAAGATTGCTATGGTGACGGTTTAACGCACTTGCATGAAGTGAATCCCTTACAGGTTTGTTTGTCCTTTGAGCAAGCGCTGCGAGCAGTAAACATTTGTGATCTAATTAAATCAGTCATAATAATAAGGTTGAAATAATAAGTGAGTATTATTAAAATATAAAATGAAGATTATGCCTGGTCAGTGACATAGAACGTGAATGTATTTTTTTAATTTATTTGATTTTTTATGTATATGTATATGCACACCAACATTAAATTGTTATCTAAATTATAAACCATTATGTAAATAATTTTGAGCATATTAATTATCCTATTTGGTCTGAAAAGATTTGTATAAACTTATAATTATATCATTGATATATCGTTATATACCTCCGAAGCGATGCTTTCATCTTGTGTGGGGGGTTTTACGGTTTTGAAAGGATTTCTCACAGGGGGGTTCCTGTTGTCTTTGTATAGCCAAGGCATCTCGCTTTTTCTTACTTAATGGTCTAAGATAGTTGATCTGATCAGTTTTATTTGTAATACAGACTTCAGTTTTATTTTTCCTAAGATTATGATTTACAGTTGCTTGGCCATATGTTTAATCCTATGATTATTATAAGTTTCTAAATAAATATATGCAGTTTAGAAAAATATTGCCTTTCTTATAAAATGTCAATTTCAAAATCATAGCATGTGGTTGCAATAATAATTATAGTTAGTTTTCCTGATTTCTTCAGTACACAACTACCTTAGTGGTTCCGGACAGTTAGATTAGGAACATATGATGTGGAGGAGGTGCTGCCGATTTGCAGGTTTACCTTAAATTAAAAATTACCCGCATTTTTCACCTTAGGCGGTAATTGTCAGATATATATTTCGGGTAAAATGGATTTACTTTATATATAGGTGTGCTAGTGCATTGTTGTATTAGACCTTTGACTAGTTTTTAAGTTAATCATTTGAGACTTTTTCAATTACTACAAAATATTATTACTATTCAGTAGGTTTCGGATCTGGTTGGTGACGGAGTTTACCACCACCTTTACCTCCCGATCTCTAGTTCTATACCACTTATTCTTCTACTTATTGCGCAGGGCTATAAGTTGAAGAATGTGATCTGGTGGGTGCCCCCAGATCTGGCCTGAACTTCGGTATGGCTGCTTCCGCGGCTTGTCAGATAGAACCATCGTTGATACACTGTTTTTCTGGGTCTGCGTTAGCGCGGTATCAGGCATTTTCCTCAAGCCTGCCCTTTATCAGAAGATGGCTAGCCGTTCCTGGAGCTTCTTTCGGAATATGCAGTCACTAAATGAAGCCATGTGCAATTCCGCGCAGTTCACGCACGTGACTAGAGCTGTAGATCTCGGGCAATCAGCCACTAGGTGTGACTCGGAACATCAACCGTCATGTCTTTGTTTTCCTTGAATGAAAAAATAAATACTATTAATATGGCAACTCATGAAGGTGGGCATTGAATTATGTAAGGAAGTTTCAAGACTAGTTGGTTGTACTAGGAGGCGATTTGGTCAGAGCTGCATACTCTTGAGGGGGAGTGTACCTGAGTAGTCTCCGGGGGCTTTTGTCATTCCATGGTATAAAAGAAGCCCACTTGAAACCTTTTCTTACTTCATATCTTCCCATAACTCATTACTTTTTTAATTATGGAAAAAAAACATTGTTAGGTAATTGTTGGAAAAAGTGCGTAGAAAAAGTATGTGACTTCGTATATTTCAAAGTTTTTCAATCAAGTTATATTTTTCTTGACATAGTACATTTTTTAAAGTCATGAAATATAATCCCAATTGCAAACATACATAATATAACACCGGATTTATCTTGAGTAAGTAAAATCAGTGAGTATCTGCTGAGCAAGGGACCTGAAGAGATATAGGAGCAATATTTTCATGGAGGGACTGACGGCTCCATATGTAGGGGTTGGGATAAGGTCAGCACATCCAGCCAAATAGCCAGATAACAGCTGGAATTATAGCTTTGTTTACCCAGTGCGGATCTGGTCACTCAGTCAAGAAAAATTAACCCTCAACAACAGTCGTTTTAGTAGTATATTTCGGCAAACGGTCCCTTTATTTTAGCGTATGATATCTCATATAATAATTAAAATGAATTACTTAGTGTCCCGTATAATAAAAACTATCATATTGAGTCAATGAGGTATCATTCTCTGAAGTGCTGACAATAAAAACTGATTCAAAGAGATTATTTGTGATCGGTGATAAGAAAACAAGAATAGTAACTCTTTTCAGTAAATCATGGTCTCGAACCACTGGTCTTATTTATCATTGAATCAATAATTTAGTTAATGAGAGATTCACTCTTTGTTTGAATCAATAAGACGCGCCTGTATTAAGAGATGGTTAATGCGCTCACAAGCCGACTCCACGAGCTGAGCTTGTGATCAGTGGTTGAGAAAAAAGAATGTTAACTCTTTCCATTGAATCATGGTATCCAGCTATTGGTCATCATACTTATTATTGAAACAGTAAATTATTTGATGTGTCAATCACTCTTTTCATGGAATTATTAAATTTTGTAACATAATGTAGTCATCTTGATCTAATTATTTATCATGTAAGTCTAATGACAAACGTTTTTCCATAATCTGTTTGAAAAAAAATTAATAGATAATTCAATGCTTTGGAACAAAAACTTTTTTCAAACAAAAAGTGCATAATTACAAGTATTTCGGAAACCTAATGTAAATGTATTATGCCGAATGTAACGTAAATGTATGATGCCGTTTTTTGATTTCAGGGGCTTTTTAAATATTGCTCTATCTCAAAGTCTCTCCTTCCTGTTTTAAACTAATATTTCAAAAGTGATATAGGGCCCTCGCTCTCGATGGCCTTTTTTTTAGCGTTACGATCTCTTCTTGTGAGATTGTGACATGTCATTCATCGACCAACCTACTCGCTGTAATTGTCTGTTTGAAAATTGTCCTTTTTCAGAATTTAAAAAAACCCTAACTTTTATAGGTAAGACGTATAAATTTTGCTGCTTCTCTTAACTTAGAATTGGAAGTACCCTCTTCCCCCATAAGAGAATCCGCAAAGGAACATGGAAAACACCTGGGCCCTGTTTCATAATGAATGCTAATAGTATTAGTTCATAGTACAAGTATATATACGTATGTATTATGTAAATGTAAATGTATTTTACGTCATTTCTTTTCCTTTAATTTTTTATTTTAAATAAACATTAACTCATCAGATTGTAAACCGAATCGGTAAGTTGAGTTTTTATGACAATTCATATAAATTATTTTATTTATTTTAGCACATCCTGATATACGCTTACTGATTAGTGAGCATTCGTAAATTTATCATAATAACATATCGCGGTTTTTTTTTTTTTTTTTTATCGACATATGAAACTATGGCTAATAGTAAACCCTGGAAAAGGGTAATTGAAGAGCACGATTCAGAACAAACGCCCACAGATAAGTGTGAATATACTTTTGTTGTCCGAAGTTTCGACCTAACATCTATTCCTTCATCGTTGATAAGCTAGTTAAAATACAACAATTAAATTAAAAATGTAACAGAATAAAAAATATAATATACTGCATACACTTTAACTTTTATTCGTCTGAGTTCACACGGTTTTGTGTACGTTGTAGACCATCGGTGTATACGTTATTATATGTATACGATAACAAATATCCTTAGTAGGAAGAATGTACTTACTCAAATGATCTGTAAAATCATAGTGTAAGTTTTAGTAATATTAAACATCAATAGAAAGAAAGCGGTTTTTTCATACAAATGTCCTAACTCAGAAGTAATATATTATAACCATCAAACAGTTTTATCTTTTGTTAAATCTTTAAACATCATTTGAGACATGATGCGTTAAAATAATGAAAAATCATGCTTTAGAATATGATTCTTCATTCACAATGGTACATAGAAAAATTGTTTAAGCTATAAATAAAATAGAAAAAAGTTAATTCCGATTTTTTCTGTGTATAACGGAATGATATATGAAAATACTTTTTAAAAGTAGGTATGGGCCGTCCGTAGCTCAGATGGTTAGGCCAAGGTATATCGCTCTGAGATCTGCGGACAGCGTTGGTTCGAATCCGGCCTGGAGGCGTTGACTTTTTTTGATTAAGTGGCAGTCCCACAAACTGAACAACTTGACCCACCACCATGGTTAGAATAGGTTGGTCGCATGTAGATAACTAGGCATTGGTTAAAAATGATTATGCAATTGATTATTTTCCAACTTCTTAGGCTCTTGAATTTCCTTAAGTAGTTATGGAGAATAAACTTTCAAGGTTTTATTTCTTTTGAGATGCTGTAGATGGTCTTTTGTAGTTTTAATGATTACGACTTTAAGCCCTAAGTAAAATATTATACGACGAAATTAAAAACTTTTATACTTCAAATTATCACATCCGCTTCGCCAAGTAATGATTGTGGTGTTTTAATTAAATTCAGTAATCATCTGCCGAGATATCCTTCGTAACGGCGTCAATTTGTTGCATTTAGCGCATCTCGCGATAAGGAACAAAATTGCCCATTCCGACTAAAATGCCTCATAACGTTTTGCATCTCATTTTATCGACGCATTATCACAGTAAGTGCCGATTTCTTTGAACCCATTTTAGTTAAGTTTAACGCTTGGGTTGAGTGCATTAAGGTTACTGGAGTCTCTTATTACCATGTTTACTGATTCCATTAGTTAGCATCTGGATCCTGATTGACTATGTAATAGATATTTGTGTGAAATTCTCTTTAACGTCTTCATTCCCCCTTCATAAGAGGTGTATTTTCAAGTCCCGAATGGAAGTGTCTCCCCATGTCAGAAAAGACTAAGAAGTAATAATAAAAAAAAAACATGTGTATGCGCTGTTGGCGGTACAATTTTTTTTGGAGGAAAGAGTATAATGGCGGGATTAAGCTGGAAGGAACAGTGATGTCAAAAAAGCGGATCTTATGAAGAGCCAGGGGCGTGGCAGAGGAGTAGGGGAAGAGTTCGACTTAATCTCTGGCTCTCTTCTGTTTCAGTTTAGATTGGAATAGTTGACATTCCTATAACCTTAGGGTCTCAGGCACCAGAAATGTTTCTTTTGTCCTTCACTTTTGCTTTGTAGGTGAATATGTTAACGCTTTGTATATATTTTTTGCTAATATAAACATGCAGTGCAGAAAAAAAATGTTATTTCATGGAAAAAATTAAAGAATAAGAGAAAAAATCACCATTTTATTTCTGTTAAAATACATTCCTCGTTATTTAAACTTCCCTCAAAAACGTTGACAGGGGATGAAACTGGATAACTAATAGTTATATACTTCATTATTAATAAAGGTTATTTTATACTTTAGAGCGTTAATGACTCAGTAAAAATACTGATTATTATTTTTTTCATCTGCAAAAAGAATGGTTCAGGATCAACTCCAAAGAATATAAATAATATTCTTCCTCCTTTTCTACGCTTCATTTATAGGTTGTATATTATTATTCAATAACTCGATTAGATTCTCAGTGCACTAATTTCAATTCATTTTTAGGTTAGATCCAAATGTGGAACTATTAAAAGCCTCCATAACTTTTTTCGGGGAATGACAAACTAGCTATGATGTATAATTTTTTCTAACTCTTTAATTTTCAGTTACGTAGATTGGCACGTATCTGCCATTATTTTTTTTTTCTATTCAAACTCAACATTATATGTATTAAATTTCTATATTTTTATAATGTTTTACCACAATTATTCTACTTATTGCGTAATTTTTACAATTTATTGGAAAGGTGTGACAACATATTAATCCTAGCGTGAATAATTAGCTGAATGTTCAGTTATTAACTCGACTATTAATAACATTAATGACAATGAGGCTTCTTTACCAAAGAAATTAGATAAGTTCCTTTAATCTCTTTTATTCGTTCGAAATATGTGCAATACCATGCTCATATGTATAAGTTATATAACATTATTGAAAATGCCTGTTAAACACAAGCAATTGGTAAAGCTGTACAGTGTATAATAACCATTTTTAAGTTACGGTTTGCGTAATAAATAATTCACATTGCCCTACTGGAAAATTTCACTTCAGTTTTACAGTGTGAAAGTATGTACAAGATTTAGTTATCCGTGTACATATATTAACTCTGAATTGTTTCCGCTGATACTTCTTCATGTCCGGCAGGGGTGGCCAACTTTTCAGTATATAACAGTTTATATAAATCTACTTTTTATCTTATAAGTGCGTCGCAATCGACTTACATTGGTGTAGTCTAAGGGGTGAGAAGGGTTGTGAAATCCATACTATGTTTATGCACTGTGTTTCAGTATAAGGTGCATTCCAGAGAGGTATGGGTAGATAAGAAAATATAGGTTCAAACCTATTATTTATTTTTTAAATCACCTATTAAAGTTTTCGAGTTTAGACTCATATGTATTCCGTACATGTACCTAGAAATTCGATTTTTCGACACTTGTTCAAGATAGATTTTTACCTCCTTAAAATGCAATTAAATTTTTTTATCAACTTCAATGTATATGTTCATAAATATGAAAGAGTTGTTATAAAAAGGCAGAGTAAGGCTGATAATTGACTTTCAGTATTTCACTTCCGCATTTATTTTTTTTTGGGGGGGGGCCTAGGAAAATTTATCATGAAAGAATAATATTATTTACTGTTTACTAATCTAATAGCTCGCTTAGTACACCTCGTACTGAAATATAGATATACAGCTTATCTACGTACTTACGTACCTACGTAAAAACAATAACAATAATTATTTAAAGGGCCAAAAAACTCACGTCCAGGAGAATTAAAAGAAGAAGGATAATTATTAAAAAAAATTATTAATTAAAAGTAGCTACGGATAATGACAGATTTAGAATTTACTTTGTTGCCTTAACATTTATAGGAAGGCTGGGTGTGCATGTCTCTAACCAAGGAATCATAATTAGGTTTATGTCTAGACAAAGATAATAATAATGAGTCCACGCGTTACGTCCTATGACGTGTAACACGTTAATAAGAATATTAGGCAAGTTGCCTCTACGGTCGCTAGGACTAGACTGGATGTTGGCACATAATATGTTTTTGATATCATAATAATATATTTTAAATAATAATAAAAAAATCTTATCTTAAATAACACAAAAGAAAATGGAAGAGTAATGGGATTTTCCTCTTTCTTTCCTGTTTGAGCAACTTCTCCTTTATTCTAAGCAGCTCTGGAATTTAACTCGGTTGTTGATCGCCGTCTAGGAGAATCCGCAGCTGTAACAACAAGAATTCCTGCACATCGCTGATATATTTCATAAAGTCTAAACTCCAAAGAGTCTTGTTAAACTTGGCTGTGTGTACAGAACTTAAGCTGGTTTGAAACTAAAAGCCGAAGATAAGAAACTTTGTCATTCCACTCCCTGGCAATTGAGCATTATCCTAAAGCTTTCTTTTCATCTCTTCATCGCCTTTCCGTTTCATTAACAGATAACAAATTATTTTCCTATTCCATTGCTCATATTCTTATTTATTCTGATTTAACTCATTAAAACGGCTCTTTGAATATTATGTGGTTCCTTAACAATTTAGTGATTGGGCTTATATAATCTTTGGTTAAATAAACTTATATCTACATAATTTATATTTAAGAAACTTTTGAAAAAAAAGAAGGAAAATTTAAAAGGGGATAGAATTCCAATAAATCCCACCAAATCACATTTACCCTTCGTCGTAAACCTTCGTCTTGCCCCACAGTATCTTGTAATAATACCCCACTCATTCCTGTTGAATAGATCCGTTACTTAGGACTACATCTGGACAAACGACTGACATGGAATCTTCATACAAGACTGAAAAGACAGGAAACTGCTCGTCGATTCCGACTAATACAACATTCACTAACCAAACAGACCTAACTTCCAATCCATTACAAAAGACTGGTCTACATGACTGTTATAAGGCCTATCTGGACATAGGGAGTTGAGCTATGGGGCTCTACTAAACCATCGAAGTCCTCTCGAATCCAATCCTTACAGTCTAAAATCCTTAATGCTCCTTACCTTGTCACAAATCAAATCATCCATCAGGACCTCAATCCCCAGAAGCTCTTTTTCTAGTGAAAACTTAACCTTGTTTGGGATATACAACCCCATTATAACAGAAAGAGAGAATATACTTTGTCAAAGTCATTGCTACAATTAAGTAGTGATTTTTTATGAAGAACTTTGTAATGATCCTTTAAGTGATACATGTGTATTCAAAATGTCAATAAAATAAGTGAGAAGCGCAAAAATTATGTTGGGATCCTGAATGGACCACCGCACTATCATGTGTTTGATTCAGACCATCACATTGGGAAAGTTAATTTATTTTATTCTAATCTTTTTTACTATAAGTTATTTTTCCTCAACATTTCCAGCCCACAAATATCTCTCCTAGCAAGAAAAAAACTCTCAGTTCATTTTATACTAAGTAGTGAAATTAATCCTAATTTGATTATTAATAATATTTGAGTGAACCATTTACTGAGATGAGAATCGGAAACTGCTGAAGATGAATTAACAAGATTATCTAGGAATGGCTTCCTCTAGAATAGTGGCTTTACTATCAGGGGTCCTTCCCTACTACTGCTGAAGATATCTCGCGCCCCATCTGGGGCCATTGTCTGAGAGCACGACGCCCTTTCAGTTTCATATCCCAGCCAATTGTAGCCCTTTCTAGATACTTGATCTAGTTACATTGTTCGGGAAATTGGAAAACTTAATAATGTGTCATGAAGAGACTAAATTGTACGAAATGATGAATGCTGGAAAACTAGTTTTTTCTTCTTTTTTTAATAAAGTTTCGAACTATTTAAAATAACAGACAGAATAAATATTTTATGATTTGAGTACAGAGAAGCTAATTTGATTTCTAATAAAATTTTTATTTACATAAAATATTGTAAGATAATGATATTTTACTGAAAAAAAATATTTTTAATTTACCAATAAAATTAATTTATTTTTCTCTTAAATGCTATGTTGTTAATTGCTAACGGCGCAGTATATTTTAAAAAAAATTTTCAGACGAAAACTTTAATCTTTTTTTTCTATCACAAACAATGTTTATCTCAATTTGTGGGGAAAAAATATACCTACCGTTTGTGTTTGTTATTGGTTTTGAGCTGCCAATATTTATCAATTTATTTTTTAAATATAATTTAAGAGATAAATCACTCTTGATCGTTTTGTGACAGCTTTGAAAAAAAAATCTTTTTCGGCTTATTGAATTCATCTGGAAAAAGTTAGAAAGTGCTCAAGGATAATTATATTTATTTTTCTTATTGACCAAATTCTAAAGAGGAGGTTATCAATTAAACTTTTTTTTATGTTATTTTTTTAATGTTCAACGATAACTTCTACCTAGAGTGTGCAGCATTGCAGTATTAAACATATCATCTATGATTATTCCTTTGCTGACGACACCGATGTGACTGGGAGAACTTTTAAAGTTCTGCCTCTAACTACAAAGGAAAACTGTTAGATTGGGACTAGTTTTAAATGATGCCAATATGAAATACATGCATGCGAACCCTGATAGGTTATGGTGCTATTGTGGACTCTAAAGGCACCTTAAGAGCAGAGAGGTATCCATCACTACCAAGATACGTGTGTATAAAACTCTTATCAGCCCCATGCAGCCCTATAGATCGCAACGCTGGACACTGCCTAGAAATCCAGAACTGGATCTCGCATGGTTTGAACCTCATGAAATTTTCCATAGAATCTATGGGGCGGTTTATAATAATCGACTTTGGAGCCAGACCACTAATGCCCAGGTAATTTCCCCTTACAATGCTGCCTGCTTTGTCATTGTCATTAACGTAGGTCAACTACAGTGCTCGGGACATGTGGCGAGAATGAACAAAGATCAAATCCCGAATATGCTAAACGTATGGCTAGATGGACGTCGACGGAACGGAAGACTTCGCCTGTCTTGATCTTACGGTATTGCAGAAGACGTTCTCCATTCTGGACTCAGAAACAAAAGACCAACGAAAAAAAGAAAATTTTCTGAAGCGTAGCACGAGTTCATAAATACATAGTATTAAATTTTATTTATATTTAAACACATAAATTTTAAATGAGACTATCTTATGAGATTTATTATTTTCCATTTTAAAAAAAATCATATATAAGAAGATGACCAGGTTTGCGGTTAAAAAAACAAAACAAATAGTTTATAACTATTTGTTCTTTTTTTTACCGCAACCCTGACCATCGTCTTATATTTAAATTTTTCGGTCAACTATATATACATATATATTTAAAAAAATCATGTTTCTTTGTTTTATTTCATTTAATACCAGATCAACTGATTACCGGAGGGGGTACTGTCTCGTACAAAAGACATCCCTAACTATTTATAATGTAATAAGAAAGAAAGAAAAACAATAAGATAAAATAAATATATAAAAATAATGATTCTTAAGAAGAGGGAAAAGAAAAGTTAACCACAAAAACAATGGCATCCATGGATTTAACAAAATAAATAATTTATTTCTAATGGAAGAAAAAATTTAATTCAAGAAAAAGACGGAGAAAACAAATAAAATTGCAGTAATGTCAATAAAAATCGATAAATATAATACATAAAACAGGACGTCCTGCACCAGCCTAGTCTTCAGTCTTCGGGATGAGGTTGGATTTCTTAAGTTGTAGGTGGGACCACTGGGAGTGGAACTTCATGAACCGTTTCTTGATTTAATTCTCTATTGATTCAATTGTCAATTTCTTAAAAACCAAGGAGCATCCACTGTGATTCTTAGGACTAAATTACGAAAAGATTCTAATTCTTTTTCTTTTCTTAAAGGATGCTGCTTCCCAGACTTCATAGCCGTTTATTTGTTTTCTCCGTCTTTTTCTTGAATTAAATTTTTTCTTCCATTAGAAGTCAATTATTTATTTTGTTAAATCCATAGATGCCATCGTTTTTGTGGTTAACTTTTCTTTTCTCTCTTCTTAAGAATCATTATTTTTATATATTTATTTTATCTTATTGTTTTTCTTTCTTTCTTATTACATTATAAATAGTTAGGGATGTCTTTTGTACGGAACAGTACCCCCCTCCGGTAATCAGTTGATCTGGTATTAAATAAAATAAAGATACATGATTTTTTAA
>NW_027108888.1:22154-23789 GCF_000696795.3 Halyomorpha halys | reverse complement strand
GGACTTCTCATCGATCAAGAGTTAATGGCTGTTACAATAGTTAACTTTATAGCATACATTTATAAATATTTTACTTCATTTTTTAGTAATAAACTAAGTTTCTACACAAAATTTTGCAATTATAGGCCTTATCGTTTTGGTAATCTCTATTATTATATTACTGTTGTATATTCTGTTGTACACTAATTAGGTTGTATTATATTATTGTATACTATATTGCATTATAATAATCCAATCTAAGGAAGGACTCCCTGCGTTTGAGCCTTTTATAACTGATCTTCAAAATGTTTCTTTGAGAGTTTGCATAGCTCATTATTTATTACTCTACGTGGATTTGTAGATATATTGCTTATGATAGAACCACCGTTTATTATTTTTGTTAATGCCCAAGTTGCCTTACAAAAACGGATTAGATGTTGGGTTTATAATATCGTGCTTTACACAGGTTTTCATCACCTTTCGATCTAATCTCAGTTACTCCTGAATTTTCATTAATCAAAAACACTAACTGGCAAGCAACCCTTAGGAAAATCTTAATTTTATTTATTAATTTCTCCGAAGGTAATCTCTTATTAGGAGAAATTTCTCAAGTAGTTAAGGAAAGGGTACTTAACTCTTAGCATCGATTCTTAGAATATTATTTTTAGTATTGCCTCCATCAAACTCCAAAGTTGAGTTTCATCACAATTAATTAAGTGAGATCTTAGTTTTAATTCTTCCTCTTTTTTTTAGCCTGCTTCGTGATACTTAATACTTGTGACAATTGTTAAAATAAAAATACATTCAACTAAATATTTATACTTCGTGATAATTTGTACATACAAAAGTCCTTCCTCTATTTGGTCAGATTATGAAGGAGAGCCATATAGGTTACTTTTTTCTCAAGTTATTTCTTAATCGTGCAAGATGATAGGTTTATGTAGCCGGGTTTGTTCTTCACCTTAGTGACCTCAAGACTGCAGACCTTTACCGGTTGTCTCTTACTTCGTGGAGGTCCTACGGAATGGAAATTTGTGGCTAATAGTTTAGTTACCTTTAGGATAAATCCTCCCATCCAAACAATATGGTAAAATAAAAATAATTACAGAAGCTATACAGCGTTAAGGCCATACTGTACACCATCGGTTCCCAAAGAAAACGAACAGTTAATTTGAGAAAAGGCCGAAGAGAAAAAATAAATAAAATAGAAGTAATGCCAATAATAGAATTGATACATATAGAATTTATAACAGGATGTCGTGCAGCAACCTGGGCATTAGTCTTCGGGTTAAGGTTGGGTTTCCCAAGTTGTAAGTCACCGCTCCTTTAACTGTCGGTAACTGGCATTGGAATTTTATAAAATTTTTTTTGACGTAGTCTTCTATAGGTTCCATTTGTAATTCCCCATGTGATTAGTTATTTCTTACAAACCAAGGAGCATCTACTGCGTTTCTTATGACTTTATTTTAAAGTGATTGTAATTTTTACTTTTTCGTAAAGGATCTTACGCAATCAATTCACTAATTTTGAAGGGGAAAAAATCGCATATATATATATATATATATAACTTACGATTAGACTGAAAATATCACTTAAAATAAAAAGGGGTTCGGGCAGAGTAACAACACACGGCTACTGAACAACTAACTTTATTAT
>NW_027108888.1:11289-21673 GCF_000696795.3 Halyomorpha halys | reverse complement strand
TTTACCTTAGGTTCTACTATATATCCTCAGTCGCCTTCAAAAACCAGCGAATCCATGTACTAAGGATCGTTTTTGAGTGGAGTCTGATTCATCGCAAGGAGTCAGGGTTTTGGAAAATCCTTAGTTGTCGATTGCTCATCATTTTATTCATATCTAAAAATATGACAGAATGTAATATTGCAAAATAAAAAAGAAGTATTTTCAAGAAAATTTTATTTTAAGGAAATAATAAACTCACTCACACTAAAATTACTCTTATATAAATTCAATATCACAAGTTTTCAATATGGTCTTCGCCATAATGGGCATTTCTCTACCACTTAAAATATGTCTATTCTGTTCAAGAACTGATAGATATATTTTTTTATAATATGTATAATTATAGTCACTTGTAATATGGCCCTTATATTTTTTTTGGGGGGCGGGGTCATAATTTTATTTCTACCTTTATCTTCATAATTTAATTTTAAACACAAACTGTTGATAATAGTGAAACTGGATTGGGATTGGAGTGAGGGCTGCCTACAATGGGATTCCCTTTGGCTACCAGAGTCTGCTCAGCGAGTCCCTCCTCCTAAATTGGGTTTATCCCTCCAGAAGGGCCGTAAGTCATATTGTATTTGGAATGCCCTTTGATCTCTCCGTTGGGGCTCGGGCTAGAGTCAGCCGGTCCGCTCCAATCAAAAAGGCAAATCTTTTAAGTGAAAAAAATTACTCACAATGTTAAATTCTACGACCAATCTCTGGAAGGGAAAATTTTCGTAAACCGTATCTTTCAAAATAATCTTAATGTTTCGTTATTTTTGGAGTTATTAATTTATAAATTTCGTCTTATCAATTAAAAACACAAATTTCTTTCCTGATATTCTTCTCTCATTACGGGAAGGCCAGTGCCTCGTATCTTCTGCTTTACTGCTCAGTTATACTACTAGTGAGGTGGTTGCGAGAGAAGCGCCGGGATCTTCCGGAGTCCTGCCCTTTCCTCCATAAGTGAGAGAAGAGTTTTGGTTCGGAGTTTCCTCGGCTGAATGTAAATATTGCAAATATGAATGATTGTGTTTAAGATGTTAGTTTACTTTAATTGTTCGTATTATTTTTTTCCTTCTTTTCTATTTCTTATTTTGTTATCATTCAATTTATATATTTGTAAATATCGTGTGAATGAGCTCTATCATCAATATTGCCATTATCTAAAAATATGACAGAATGTAATATTACAAAATAAAAAAGAAGTATAATACTGTTACGCCATATGCCTCGTTTTCATGCACCATTTCCACGTGGACTCAACCCGGTATTCTGCAGCATTTAAACAACTCCTGATTTCAGCTTAGGTCATCTCTCCCTGAACCAGTACTCTATAACATATAAGCAAGCTCTAAGTAATTAACCTGATTTCTGTGGGTATTCTAGTTACGTCATGGTTTTCTAAAGACAGTTTCTGTCGACGGAGTTGCATGTAACTTTGAAATAAACGAACAGTTCATCTTGTCCTACTTCCTATATTTTCTCAAGTATGCGTTTCAGAAAAATAGCTCTCGCTAATTACCTCGCCGAAATTACTCTTGATACTCGCCTGAGGCTTTCTCATAGAGGAAGATTATTCTGTTAAGTCAGGATCTTATATGCCACCGGAGGTTCTGTTATATTATTGTAATTTTCAGATGTAGATCTTTTCTTCAGTATTGGATAAACCTGTGTTCCAACTCAAGCCTGTGTCCCATCTCTCGGGTATCTTTTCTCCCATCTATAATGGATCTACGTTTTCCTATGGTATTTAAAAACAAAATTTTTCTATTCCTTGACACTTGGGCAAGAAATATACAATTTGATTGATGAAATTAGAGGTTCTTAAACCTAATAACCCTTGAACAAAATCTGGGATATTGAGGTATGTGAGACCTACCTTACGTAATCTACTTTTTCTGTTAGCTGATAATGACCGTGGAAGGAAGGTTCCAATTATTTACGGTAGATAATCAATTTATATTGGACCAATTAAAATCAGTTTCAATGAATATAATTTTTGGTACGTCCACCAATTTATCTTAAGATAATGGGTACAGTTTTGTGATTATAATTTTGTATAACTGCTCTACTACGAAAAGTATATTAATGATATGATAATACCTGCTATTATTGCACTTTTATTGAATCGACTATTGGAAAAGTGGATAATTTATAATCTAGTATACACGATTACAAAATTTTTAAACTTTTTACTTAACAGTATACGTGTTATTTAAAATTAAAAAAAAAGACAATTGAGAATCTAGTACTAAATAAAACAAATAGCAAAACTAAAGTAAATTTACTGATAACTACCCAATAGGTATCTAATTTTCTTTGGGAATTTTTAGCTGTAACAAATAGTTTAATAAGTAATATATTATCTGTTATAAATAAATATATATTCAATTATAAAAGAGTAAATTTGTTGTTCAATCAAACGGAAGAAGGATTAGATAAACGATAATTGTTCTGTCGAGGTGGGTTATTCAGTCAGGGCAGATACTTGATGAAAGTTATCTGCTATGGCAGCAGGTTTTTCCACGTCTGTGTGTTCTGTGGCAGCCAATATTGGTGGAAACCTAGTGGGTAGATTTTTTAGCCACAATGTACGGATGAACTCTGCGTTCACAGTTTCCAGCTAGTTGCTGCATCCTCCGTAGTAACTGAGACGGGGTTTGATCGCCTTGTGGGATGTCTTTTAGTAGTCTTTTTATCCTTAATGTTTCCGATTATCGGTAGGTCTGTAGTAGCCGGGCCTTTAAATGTTCCTATATCAGCTTATGAGGGTCAGTAATAAGACCCTGCACATGAATTAGTTCATCCTGATCTATATTCGGGATCAGTAGTTGAAATTTTACGGAGCTGGATGTGACCTTAAATGTTGAAAATACGGCTCACAGGTGGCGAATCAGTGCACGGGATTGTTCCTCCAAAATCGTGGTATCCTCGAGACAGGTCCCTGATAGAGATCTATCTGCGGGGATCTGTGTCCGCTGTCCTCGTTTTCGGTTGCACCTTCTTATTTTCTTCTACTCCTGTCATCTTGATGTCTGTATCACCGATCGGGGTCACCAATTGTCCAGGTGGGTTTTCTTCTTGACTATTCTGCTTGTTCAGAAGGCCTCTACAATGCGTGTTCAGTTAATAAAGGTAAGGTAGATGACAAAAAAGATAACTATTACGTATTATTATTACTAATGTATTACAGTTATCATATCTATATAAAGGACGGCTAACCATTCAGAGGTTGTTGAGGTAGTAAATAAATTATATTGATAAATATCTTTTCTTGTTAAAAGGGCATAATAAAATTTAGCAGTTAAGGTATTATTAAAGTTAAGTCATTAATTAATCAGATCAGCTCTTACGTCATACTCCGATGTAACTCATTGATTGTTTCATCATCGGTTATATCTTAGTGATTATTCCAAACTCCAAGTGAGTTAAATTTTACATTCTATGATTACTCAGTATTCGTTTTAAGTAATAACCCTTAATTATCCTTTGTCAGACGAAAAGTGAAACGCTTTCCCTTCTAAATATATAGGTACTATGATGGTGAAGTTATTTATTACGCGGTAGATGTGGGACAAAACTGATTTTCAAAAAATTTCTACTTTAAATGCTTTTGAAAAAAAAAATGATACCAAAAAAACAAAAATAGTTTTTAGAGTTATTCGAAAACTACGCATATACTAGAACATCAAAGCCACGTATTTAAAAGCCAACCTTTGCGATTTTATAAACAACTTTTTTAGACATTTTTTCCATAAAATTTTTTATCATCCATATTACAATTATTTGAAAATACGACAGAATGTAATGTTACAAAATTAAACAAATAAGTTTCGTGACAAAATAGTATAGTATGTTTCCTATTTATATATGCGTAATTTCAGATTCGCGTTTTCGACTCAGATATATGTTTTGAGGTCCTCTGAGTTGAAATATGAATCGATCATTCACATTTTTTTTCGATTTTCTAATAACTAATTGAACTATTTTAATGGGACTTTGTATATCTATGTGCAATAAAGTGATCTTTAAATTCAGCTAGGTCTTATACTCCTTAAAATAGTTTTCAAGTTCAGGGCTAAATTTTCTAAAACGCTTCCTCTAAACTACCCATTATTTTATTTATTTAAGATTAATAAACAGTTTTTATTGTTTGTATTAATAAATAATGCATAAATATAAAATAATAAAGAATTCCATTGGTAAATAATGGAGATAAAAAGATAAAAGCAGACTTCAGAATCTCTCTCTATTGCATTGATCCTCTCCCTACTGGCTTCATTACATTTTGTTAAACTATCTTATTTCACCCCTTTTATTTTAACCCTTTCACACTGTGGTAAAATTACGAACTCTGGTTCCTAAACATGGCTAGTTTCTTTCATACTCATACTTCGGCATGTAATAAAAACTGTAAAGCAGAGGAAACAAAGAATCTAGACATAGGCCTAGATATCTTTGGTATACTAAGCAGTTTTAATAGCTTACCCTGGCTCTGCGTGGTACGAGATAAGCCGAATGGTACTGTCATTTCACTATCTGATATTTATAATTTTTTTCATAAATGAAAAAAAAAAAGGTTATCTTCTACTTGGGGACGTAAGTGAAAGTCGTATAATAATAAGGACCTTTCTGGACGAATCGAAAATGTTTTATACGGCTTCTGTAAAATTGTATACAGAGATATATATTTCCATGAAAGAAAAAGGCAAAAATTTCACAAACAAAATTATTATTGTAAATACTTTGGTGAAAACCGTTGGAATCCAAGTTGGTTATTCTTTTAAATAAGGGATTTTAATTATACATTGATTATATTGCTTTTTTCAATTCATTATCGATTGGAAGTAGTAGCCACAACGTGTTCCTTAGCTTCGCGAGGACGTAACTGTAGAATCTCCCAAATTGCTTCTTCACTTTCACGTCTAATGTAGAGAAGATCATGGCGTACACGCTCTAAAGCAATTCGGGACGCAGGCAGGGCTTCGTAAAAATTATGCGTTTGGGTGGAGATACGTCCAAATTGCCCAGTCTTGTTTGGTTTCTGGACACGTAGGTGATGTTGCACACCATTCGTATCAGTGAAGTCACCAAGACTACGCAAATATGTATTTATCGGCTCTGTCACTGGAAGCTCATCGTAATCCATTCGGCCAACAAATATCTCTTCATCAAGAGTAAGCTGACGCCGGTGTCGCATGATCGCGAACATTTCGCCCATACATGCTGTATGTTGTAATATGTATAGGCGAACTGTGAAATTATTTTGCCAAAAGGACGGTTCGCCGCAACTATATTATTATGGTCTATGTGAGCAAGCGGCAGGAAGGAGTCGTAACTCGGGGAGAACTCTTTTACTTTAGGTTCTACTATATATCCTCAGTCGCCTTCAAAAACCAGCGAATCCATGTACTAAGGATCATTTTTGAGTGGAGTCTGATTTATCGCAAGGAGTCAGGGTTTTGGAAAATCCTTAGTTGTCGATTGCTCATCATTTTATTCATATTTTGTATTCCATTCCAGTCTTCTATATTACTGCGAAATATACTTTTTTTTCCCCTTTCACACTATTAATTAGTTTAATTTTCTTTCAAAGAAAAACTGCAGCACATATATCCGTTGTTTTTTTTTAATCATTTATCATGTATCGGCCACTAAGGACCACGTGAATATCAATTGTTAGGGTTCTTTGAGAGTCTTGATTTTCTTTCTTTTCTCCACAATTTGATGATCCTCGACTGCCTTTCTTTTCTTTCTTCGGACCACTCCGTACTCCTCTATTTCCCTCTTCCAATATTGGTGAGATTTTTCAATGTTTTCCTATCTAGACAGTCGGTGTCTGAAATTTGAGGTATCTTTAATTCCTCTCTCATTTGTCTCGTGTATCCTCCCATGCTTTTGTAGCTAAAATTTTTGTTAAAGATCTTCTTGTTCAATCTTTCCTCCTTCATCTTTTTCATGTGCCCATAGAACACCAGCCTTCTGATTCTCAACTCGGTTTCCAGGTCTTTGATTTTTTTGTAGATCTCTTCATACTCATCTTAGCCTGTAACCTTGTTGTGTTTTCCTAGGTCCATAGATTCTTCTTAAGATCCTCCTTTCTATGTTTAGCAGCTTTTTCCAAGTTGGGTAAGCTGGTGGTCTCCATCCCATATAAAATCACAGACCTTATCACTATGTTATAATGCCTTAACTTTGCAATGGAAGAGAGGTTTTTCTTATTGATATAGATTTTGAAAGCTTAAATTTTCATATATTCGTTATTTTATATTCAGACTACTCCATGTCGGAAATTTGTAATAAAAAAAAATATTGAATAAAAAAAAAAATAAAATGAAATAATATAGACACGATTGGATTCGAAGTTTTCTCAAGGCTTAAACAGCCAAAGGTAAGTTTTCTTTATGAGAAGCACCAACATTAGTACAATTTATATTTTGATTTTATCCTGAACGAATTGTCTTATTTTTGACCTGCAAAGAGCAGTTAGTGTTTTTAAATATATAATTCACGCTAATTAGGTTTTAAATCCACTAATTGAGTATTAAGAAAAATATGAGTTAACAATTATTTTTTTAAAATATGGCCTTATAGGCACATGCAATGGCGTTAACTGAAACCAATTAGACATTCCGCGAAACATTCGTATGTATTTAGTGACCATTAAAAAAAAAAAAAAAGCGGAAAAAATAGGGTGAGATGGTTACTAGCCGGCAACACAAAGCTACAAAAACCAACTTTCTCATAGCAGTATTATTTATTTCTACACTAGATTTGAAACTAAATTGCTATTTTTATTTTTTGCTTACTATCTAATTAGTACTAGTAAATATTACTATCATTGTTTATATATTTTTTGTAGATCGTCAGATTTCAGCCTATTGGCTGTTTTTAATTTTTATTGGATATTTTACTTCAAAAACTATTTGAAATAATCCCCAAATATTTCAGCTGTTTCAAACTTTTAAAAATAAGAGAAAATAATAAATAAATATGAAGCGCAATAATTGGTACAATTCATTATTGCATTTCTCATTGGTTTATCACTTTCAGGTACACTGAGATTATTCTAATAATTATATTTGGAATTCAGGCATTTATTTTCTTTTTTTTGTAGGTATGATATACCAATAAAATACTGAAGAAATAATATTTTTTTGTCTACGTAACAGTGAGAGAATAAAGGAAATTAATATACAGCAATACACGAGCATAACATTCCACTGGTTGAACCGCAAACGTACAACAAAGCGAAAAGTATTCTCTGAAATTGTTTTTTAGTGGTGCAGCGCAGTATTGAAAATACCGCAAAGCGATACATATTCTCCTCGTTTTCACTTTCACATTATTACTATGCGTGTTTATTCATTTATTCACTAGTTTCGTTTATGGAGTTTTTTTCATATATAATTTGAAGAAGAACATTTTTACTTACCTACATTTGTAAAATCGGTCATGGAAAATTTCGAATTAGATTTTCGGGTCAATAGTGAAAATTTGTCGAGAATTCCTACTTATTAAATTATTGTGCTGAAAATTAAAATAGTTTTTTTTTAATACTACTAAAACTTTTTAACTTACAAATACGTTTTGTGTTGGATTGTTTTATATTATTTTTTTATTTTTGCAATTATAATGGGAATTACTGAGGTCGTGAAAAATTTCAAAGTGAAGTTTCCGTCGAAAATATGTTTTGAGTCCAAATAACTGAGTATCTCAAAATCCTTTACTTGCATGTGAACAACCTAGCTCAAAATATTCATGATATTTTAAATGTAAATTTTTTTATCATGTTAAATGTTATAAGTATAGCATTGTGATCAGCCCTATTTGAAGTCATTTTAAATGCATAAGAGCTCCTAGCGGATTTTCTGAGCAACTTGTTTTATAACCTTTCTTTCCTAAACTTCAGGTTATCGCTAACTTATAAGTTTTGATTACAGTAATTAATTACAACATGCCTAAAGTAAGTCAAAGTTTGGCTACTGATTGTCTTTTTTAAAAACGTCCAAAACAATACTAAGACAATCAAAACACAAACTACGAGCAGGTAACCTAACACTATTACAAACAAATCGGTGACGAGCTCAGCTGGTCTGTTGCGTGACGTCATTCTCCATTTAACAGACCTAGCAACATCCTCTCAACCATATTATATCGTTTACACATGATAAGAGAAGGAAATATTTCTCCATTTAACATAGGTTTTTCCATTTAACACGGTTTAACATGTTAAACTAAAGATTTTTTTTGGTTCAAATATAGCATGCGAAAACAATATGCATAATAAGAAATATGTTTTTTGTTACAATTTTAATTATCAGGACGTTGTGGACACTGCAACGATTTATATGATAGAAATGTATAGATTTAAATTAATTTCTAGAGAAATGATGATTTAATTTTTTATAATTCAACTAAATATAAAATTCTTAATTGAAAAAAAATAAAATAAGTTATGAACAATAATGATACTAATTTATAGCAGCAAGACAATTGTTACATACCCTGCACCACGTTGAACTTGAACCTTTACCACTTCCGCAAAATTAATTTCATCAGTGAACATGACTAAAAATAAAAGTGAAATATATCATAGATATATTGTAATATATATAATACAATACACCATTGTTTAAATAAAATTAACTTTATCCAATTTATGCCTCGAAACAATCTATATTTCTTGTAGTAATTGTGTAATTAATAATTATATTCTAAGTCCAACGTTTCGGTCAATTCGGCCATCCTCAAGGATATTCAACAACAAATATTACAACCAAATCAATTTAAAAAAAAAATGTTTGCAGGCTATTCTGCCCAGGTCAATAATTTACCAAATTATTGAACAAAAAATACCCTATTTTGTTAATTCTTCACATTAACATTAAAACTTTTAATCGCAATAAATTTACAGTGTTATACTTTATCAGAACAAGGGCAGAATAGCCTGAAAATAGTTTTTAAAATTGATGTGGTCGTAACCTTTGTATTTAAGATAGTCCTCCAGGATGGCCGAAACGTTGGACTTTTAAAAGAAATGAAGAGTGGAGACTTAAATTGGATAAAATTAATTTTATTTAATCAATAATAACCAGTCTCAAGAAAGTGTTAAGATTATATAAAAAATGATACACTATGATATATACAACATATAACATAATTTCCATCCAAAAATTTTTGACAAACCGTTTTCGCTCAGTTTTAAATGATCGAAATTCCTTATTTCGTTAGTGAAAAACCGACCTCTTCCCCAGAGTTAAATGTTCGCTGGTTATAGTTAAAATAAAATGGAGGACCTGAAATAAATGTCACACACACACAAAAAAAAAAAAAATGGAGAAAATGAAATAATAAAAAAATAACCTTCCAAGTGATACACAAATTTAATTTAATTAAAATATAAACAAAAAAATTAAATGTTATGTTTTTATAAAAAATAAAATAATGAAGTGTGAAGAAAAAAAAAATTTTGTTATACATGTACAAAAAAAAAAAAACTTGAGTTAATTAGAAGCAAACGCAAAAAAAATTTATAAACCTCGATGAAAGAAGAAAAAGAAACATAGTCACTCACAGATGGTCGGGGAGAGGGGTAAATATATATCTCATATCTATAATAATAATAAGAGTGTAAAGTCGGAATGACTGCCGGCGAGTTGGTGAGAAACAGCGCCAGGTAACCTGACAACTCCAACAAACATTGACTGCACAGTGATGGCTGCCGGTGAGTCGGTGAGAAACAGCGCCAGGTAACCTGACAACTCCAACAAACATTGACTGCACAGTGATGGCTGCCGGTGAGTCGGTGAGAAACAGCGCCAGGTAACCTGACAACTCCAACAAACATTGACTGCACAGTGATGACTGCCGGTGAGTCGGTGGAAGGATTCCAAAAACAAACCAGCTCCAACAAACTAATGGCAGCGAAGCGTCTATGAATATGTGAATCCGCGCATCACACTGTGCCAATGGCTCCTAAGATCCCTCCAGTGCTTCCTAAATATGAACTGCCATCTACCTCATCCGCGGGTATGCAGGCACTGCCTTTGGTATCTTTCTGCACACCTCCGCAATGTATTTATACACACTTATATCCCTTATTTTTATATATCAGATTAAAATTTCAAAATTACTTATAGTTAAAAAAAATATATGAATAAATATAAACTTATAACAAACAAAATTGAAAATCACTTGAAAAGTAAATAGAAAAATTAACCTAATAATAAACGAAACTTTTGGGCTTTAACAAATACATCGATATAATATCAAACTTTCAATTGGGTTCATTCAGTCTATATTCATATAGTATATATATATATTAGTTATTAGTTAAAATTAATTTTTACGATGG
>NW_027108888.1:0-6159 GCF_000696795.3 Halyomorpha halys | reverse complement strand
AAATTAATTTTTACGATGGGGTTTCATTTTGAGTCTGCAAAGTGTTTAACCTTCAAAAATGATTAAAGTTGGAGAGGTATCGACAAGGGGACTTACTCTCTCAATCAGATAAGAGGCCAAGCCAGAGCGAGTTGAGGCATGTGAAGCGCTGATATGCAAATGGAAACAGTTAGCTCTAACCACCCGCCCCCTCCTGATAAGTTCACCCCTCCAATTACTTCTTTTACCTCGCAAAACTTAATTAACTTCCTTAAATTGAAATGGATAAAGTTTTTAATTTCCCTCTTTCTCGAGGAACCGTCATATTTCAATTGCGGCTCAGACCCTGATGAAAACTAAATGAAACTGAGCTTTCTTCTAGAATCATCATCTCTCTCTTGTTATTTATTATCACATCTTGGAAATAGAATTGTCGTATAACTTTAATATTCATTTAAAATAAATAATTTAATTTCTATCCATTTTAGTCTCAAAATATTTTATTTTTCTTAAAAGTCCGACGTTTCGACCAATCCGGCCATCCTCAGGGACAATCTTGATACAATTTTGGAATTATATAATTTAAAAACTCTAATTGTGCTCAGATTTAATTAATTAATTAAAAATTAATTATTTAATTAAAAAATTAAATAGTTAACTATTTCTATTCTTCTTAAACAACTATTTCTAATTATTCAATAATCACGTAAAACCAAAATTAAAATCATTTATCACAGTCACTATTCGTTAAAAACTTTATCACAACAATGCTTGTAACCTTCCTCCACTCAGTTCAAGCATTAAAATTATTTATTATAACTACACTTTTGTCAATTTTCCTCTTTATTTCATTAGTAAAATTCCTATAAAGGCTAATTATAATAATCCACATTCAATTTATTCTATATTATTCATAAATTAATTTTACTTAATATCTCTGCATAGTGTTGGTTTAAATTTCTTGTATCTATTTTGAAATTCACTGTATAATCAATATTTTCAGATATGTAAATGGATTCAAGTATTTTCCTTTTGAATATATTATTCTCTTTTTTGTAAAATCATTGTATTTTCAAAATGGTTGCATCAATGGTTTTTGGTTGCATGCTGTACTAGTGCCGTTTTATTTGGATCCCTCTCCTTGTTTTTCAAATCATTATTGTGTTGATAAATTCTGTCACCCAATAATTGCTTTGTCTCACCTATATATATAGCTGGAAAATTTAGACAGGGAATTTCATATATTAATCCCGATTGATTTCTATTTATTATATTTCAATTGCGGCTCAGACCCTGATGAGAACTAAATGAAACTGAGCTTTCTTCTAGAATCATCAACTCTCTCTTGTTATTTATTATCACGTCTTGGAAACAGAATTGTCGTACAACTTTAATATTCATGTAAAGTCCAAATTGTGAACTAAGAGTTATTGCGTTACAGAGCATACTAACTTCTAATTATCATTAATTATTAAACTCATGATTAATTTATAATGAATAAAAAAAAAAAACTAACTTTGAAACAACTACAAAAGTGAGTAAATGATGCCGTTGGTTGAATAGTTTCCTAGAATTATACTCTTTACTCCATTTACTAGTTGAAAATTTATTTGTGTATATTTTTATTTTCCTTTCTATCTTCTTTAAGTTTTATGTAATATCACTCTTTTAATTACATTACTTTACTCGTCGTTTTTTTTTTATTGACCCCCTTCCTGGTCATTTGTGACGTAAGGGGTTGGCTTATCTACAGGGCACAACCCTATTGCAGCTATGATGAGGGGTCAAGTTTTTTCATTAGTAGGACCGCCAAAGAAATAAAATTCTACTCTCCAAGCCCAGCTGCAGTTACGAGTTTACTAAAACCTATGCCTAAACTCACAAAATTTTTTTACAACGTACTTTTTTGATTCCACTAATTTATTCACGGCACTCAATGGAAAGTATACCTCTACATAACTAATACAGCGTGTTAACAAACCCCGATAAAACGAAAATGAATTTGTTTGTTTCCCCTAAATATTTTCTACGTACCAACGTAGACAAACAAAATGAATAAAAACGTCCGAATCTTAGCCAGCGTTTCCACAACTCTCCTCTCTGTCGTGTTTAGACAAACTCATTATTTTATGACTTGAGACTTTAAGGTTTGTTTATAATCTAAGCGCGTTTTAAGGTTCGTGTAGTAGTGTTAGTTGACAAACGGAAAGGATGTGCTTTAAGCGTTGAGGCAACAGAACATAATACTTAAGCTTACGTAAATCTTTCATTTTATCTTCCCCAACAATGGTTGGCAGTTATCAATTGTGATTAAGAACGTTCAAGGGATCCAAATTGGGATGAAAAAAATATTTCCCTGGGCTCTTGGATTATAGTTGCTTACTGCTTACAGGTGAGTTATATGTTATTTACACTATGTATGCATAAGCACACTTTGTTTTTATAATATATTATGAAAAAAAAAATTAATAAGTTATGGCTATGGGCTCTTCTATTTTTTTCTTTTTTTTTACTCCTTCAGTAATTACATAACCTTTAGAGCTTCTTGTGTATGCCACTCTATATATTCTACGTAGAAACTTAGACCAACAAAACGAATAAACATGTCTGAATCTTAGCGCGCGTTTTCACAACTCTTCTCTCCGTAGTGTTTAGAGAATGTCATTATTTCATTACCTGGCGATTTAAGTATTGTTTATAATCTAAATGCGTAGGGTGGTAGGTGGTGGAGTAAGGTTCGTGTAGTGGTGTTAGTTAACAAGCAGAAAGGATGTGCTTTAAGCAATGAGGCAACAGAACCTATTACTTAAGCTTACGTAAATCATTCATTTTATCCTCCCCAACAATGGTTCTATTCTGTCTAGGAACTATATGCAGTTGACGATCAAGTGATCCAAATTGGGATGAAATAATTGTTTTTCTACAGATTCTTGGATTATAGTTGTTTACTGCTTACAGGTTATAATGTTATTTACATTATGTATTCATAAGCACACTTTGTTTTTATAATATATTATGTAAAAAAAAATTAATAAATTATGACTACGGTCTCTTGTATTTTTTTCTTCTTTTTACTACTTTCAGTTATGACATTAGCTCTTGACCTTCTTGTGCATGCCAACCGCTGACCATGAACATTTAACTTAGATCATTTACTGGAACATACGAAGAATCAAGAAATCGTAACTAAAAGATTGTTATTAAAGTTTCTACCCTACTAGATTCCTGGAAGAGAGGACAGATAAGTTGTACAATTTATAGGGCGCGCTGTTTGATAGCGATTGGCTACCAAAGTCCTCTAATAAAACCACAGTCCTCCTGGAGGGTGGGTCCAGGAAAACTTGCCGCAATATAACTTCTTCTACACTTCTGCGGCGATTTTTCCTCAATTTTTTTTTTTTACTTTTCCCGTTTCTTATAACTCTCGGAACAAATCCAATTAAACTATCGCCCGCACTCTGAGGAATTATTAGATCATGAGTGGACACGAAGACCGTTCCAAACATCTGCTACTACGCAGTGCTTTCTCTTAAAGATGTACAGAACTTAAAGATTTACTTCTCTTTGTTTTAGATTATTACTTCCAATTAGATTTTTTTTACCTTCTACAGGTGAACGATCTCAGACAACATTAAATAGGTACTATTCAAATTAAGACACACTTAACTTATTCTTTTATAATTATAACAAATTGGGGTTAAGCTGGGCCGGTTGGCCAGGAAGAAGTCCCTTCTAATATTTTTGGTATTATGATCTCATCTCAAGGGATTGTGACATGTCATACATCGACCGATATTACTCGCTATGTGTATTTTTCTTGAAGGTAAGGTAAAGCACCCTAGAATTGAGAGAGTGAAATGTTTCGAAAAAAGAAATGTTCCATGTCCAATTAACCTTTGATTTCATCGGTGTCTAACATTCCTTGTACGTTCACTGTGTCATACTGCACTCTTCTCTAAAAACGTTAAAATACAACTTTCTCAGTTTGCGTCTATAGTGCATAAAATCATAGTCTTCCAGCAATTACAGGGTGTCAATAATATTTGTAAAATTAATGGTAATATTTACCAGGAATAATAAAGCCAATATATAGGTTAATAAATAAATAATTTGTCCTTACCTCTAAATTTAAATATATATTAGCATCAAACGGTTTGTCCTTGTCAGGTTGTTTTCGTCATTAATGCGACTTATTTAAAAATCTTAATTATAAACTTTGTACTGGAATAAATCTACTCTTAATCTCGACCGATTGCTGTTATTAATACTTACAATTTCAAGTAGGTATTAATACTTGAAAGTGTAAGTGCTAAACTTTATTTATTATGAACACAGTTAAAATTATCTAAAGTCTTTCATGAAAAATGTCCCTAATCTGAGAATTATACGTATAAAAACATTTTGACTTACGTACTAAAAGCTTATAACTAATGCAGTCAAGTGCACCAATGGCTGTTGGGTGCTCCATTTAATCCCTGTGATTGTAATTTAATTATAAAATATCATAGGCGTTGATAACCCAATGGTTTTAAGCCTTTAAACAACAATATTTTGACATAATCTTAATAGCATTTTAGATGTGTAAATTGTTGTAATTGAGTGAAGTTTGTATTTATATCAACTTTAGTAGATCTTTTCTCATCCGTTCCTCTACTCTATAGAATTCTATTCCCTCCTTCATTCGTAGTTCTAATACCTTTTCAACCTTCAAAACATGTGTCTTCGACCACTTTCTGTCCATTCAATTCCAGAATAACAATTAAATATTTCAAATAAGATGTGAATAGATGGAAAGAGAGCTAATATTTGATATGATTTTATGATATGGATTTTTATTTTTCATAACCCCTATTTATGATTTTCATTGATAGTTTTTAGCATGAATATATATTCCGGTCCTGCACTGTTTCCTTCTTCTGTAGTGGCCTACATTTTAAGGAGTTTTTGACTTTTATATTTGTTGAAGTGGATGATATGGATTAGATAAGACATGATTACATATTACCAACAATGAAAATAATAAAAACACATGGAATGTAAAATAATAATAATATAGATATAACAGAAAAAGAAAGTCAGTTTTAAAACTGTGTGACATTTCTGTGCGTTTTAGTGTTATCTTCCGGTGACGCATAAGTTATATATATATTTATATTATCATATAGATTATTCCATAAGATTATGATTAGTTAGAGGATTTTTAATTTTTATTTTTTATATTATTAACTTTTTGATAATAATAAAAAAATATACCGTTGGTTTATATATGTTCTGTATTTGATGTTTCAGATTTTCGTTAATACTTGTAAATATGTATGTTAGATGAAATTGTGCCTTTTCATTTATTATTTTTAGTTTACTTGTATTTGATTTTTTATCATTGTTTTTTATTTATTATCAGAAGTTAGTCACCTTATGTCTTATGATATGACATATGGTTTTATTTTTTTTGTTCAAATTTTATTTTATATATTATGTTAATTATTGTTGTTCATTCGATGTTTTCAAATTCATTATTTTTACTATATTTTATAATTTCATTTTTATTTTGTATTCTACTCTAAGGCTCTATAGCCTAATTTTGAGGCCTGTAAAATTGATTCCTAAAGGGATCAATCCTAGAATAAATAAATAAAATTATTATTTAGGAATTTTTCCGGAAGGTGAGGCTAGAAAAAATTAATCTTTCATATTGAGGAATTTTCGGACTATGTTCGCAGTCCAAAGCAACACAGCTTTCTGTATTAGTTCCAGAATATTCAACGACAAATCCAGGTACTTAATGCTCTTCATTGTCGTATCCGGGATCAGACCATTGGTTGAGAAAACCAACTGTAGCACCCTGACTTTCTCTAGCTTGTACAGTTGTTTTAATTCCTCTCCTAGATTCTGATATTTCGGAATTTTTTCGGCCACCATTTTGTGAAGGTAGTCATCCAATGGTACGCCTATTTCTATGATTGAAGGATGCCAAACGAATAGGCTAAAGCTGGTATCGCCCATGCGTTCTAAGCTTTTATTATATTCTTCCCCGAAAGATAAGTTCTGAGAATAATTTTTAGCTGCTTTTTGAATTTTTCCTTGAATAGCTTTTTAACTTCTTTCTTTAAATCTAGTAGCTACTGTATCCCCAGATATTCGATATTAATGAGCTCCATATTATTTGACTCTATCAATTTT
>NW_027108887.1:35125-47001 GCF_000696795.3 Halyomorpha halys | reverse complement strand
GTCAAAGTGGGGGAAACAAGAGAGGAAACTAAGAGTTGACGGGTTTTATGTGGAAGGAGATAAAACGGATTATAAAGGTACCTTTTTAACTGAACGGTAATCGTAAAAGTGATTATACTATTGGAAAGCTTACTAAATGGAGAAGTCTCAGTGCAATTTGCAAAGCTCGAGCTATAAAATTTATTTCAGTGAGATAAAAATAAAAGTTTTCAAAATTTAGCATTTGAAGATTTGTTTAAAATGTCTATAATCCATACACAAGACTGAAACGACAAGAAACTGCTCGTAGATTCCGATTGCTACAACACTTACTTGACAAACGCTCTAAACTTCCCATTCACTACAAAAAATTAGTATACACTACAATAATCAGACCACTTTGGACATATGGAATTGAGCTCTGGGGCTCCACCAAACCATCAAATTCTTCCCGCATCCAATCCTTACAATCCAAAATCATACGTAAAATCCTTGATGCACCTTATTACGTCACAAATAAACTCATTCACAAAGACCTTAACATCCCATTCGTTGCAGATTTGACCCAAAACAGATATGCGTCTTTTCATTCCAAACTCCTTAACCATCCTAACCCATTAATTCTTAATCTTTCATCCTTAACAATCCCTGATAATCCTCCGAGACGTCTGAAAAGAAGATGGCCACGGGACCTTCTAATTTAAATTAATGTTTGAAGTACCACCAATGGGTGGTTCCTTCCCAAGATTGTCAAGTGTATATGAAACATACTACATATTTACCTATTGTATTATTTTGTACAGTTTTAAATTACATTAAATAAATAAATAAATAAAATGTCTATCATTGTAACCATATTAAAAATTAGTTTAGGATATTTCGTGAGTTAATATTCTTAAAGATAATTTATTGAACTTTACAACGGTTGTTTTAATTTTACTGTAGAATTTATAGCTTAGAATATTTGGCTCTTTTTATGAAGAAAAGTCGAATGTTCCGAAAAAACACAAAAGCTGAGTTTCTGCCCTTATGGTTGAGAATCGGACATGGGTGAAGTAGATTTTTTTGTTGTACTCGAGGTATAGAATCACCACCTAGGATTCGTCAACTTTATCCTGTTACACCCTGTATTTGAACATTATGTTATCTGGAAGCTGGACTGTCGTTACATACAACCTATTTTAATGATTTTATGACTTATACTACTTTGACATTTCTATCGAAGAAACGATCAATAAAATAAACAGTATAAGTATAAACCTCATAACTAGAGACGTTTCGTCCTTTTAGTCATAATGAAGCCGTGCAACGTTGGGCGAAATGTTTAATAACTATTTGAAATTTTGTTTACCTGTATCCATACCATCTTCCTTCATGTTTAATAAGCACATTTGAAATTGTTTGGAAAATAAATTTAGGAGCTAGATTGTAAAAAACAATTATCGGTTATATTGAATTTATTTGGCGATATACAGAGGCAGCTTTGAAATGCAATACTGCAGTTCGACACAAAATCGATAGTAGCATAAGGTCACTAGGTCATCAAATCGTTTCTGCAGCATCGACAGTAATAAAATATTGATTGATATTTTTATCGCACATCCATTTCCAATCTCCTCTTCGGAAGCGGCAATATACGATAAGAGAGAACTATTGTAGGATGGAGTGGATAGTAAAATAAACTTATTGGAGAGCAGTTGCGGAATACGATTACGATCAACATTATCACCAACTTTACTAATAACTTATTCTGACCCCGCTACACAACCCAAGTCTCGATATAGCAGATGTTACCAGCGGATAACAGAGTTTCTTTATGTAAATCATAAATTTTATGCTGCGAAACTGTGATAAGTATCAAACTGTTACTTATATTGTTATATAGTTCAATTTGATTTTTTTTTTTTACCGCATCTTTCTTTTCTATACTACTCAGGAGAGAAAAACACTTTTTTTTTAATTTTGCGCTGCCCAACTTCGTTAACTTGCCTCATACACAGCATACTTAACATTAGTAAAGAAAAATTGTCTTTAATCCTATTATTATAAATTATCAGAGCATAAAACAATATAAATAGTCACATTATAAATTTTTTTTAATTATTTACATAAATTGTAGATAGTTTTTTATTTTTTTTTACATATTATTAACATATATGTTTAATTTTTCCATTATTTCAATTTAAAAATTTTTCTTTTTCCATAAAACATATTTATAATCAAAAGTATAAAAATTACATAAGCATTTATATTATATTATATAGTAAAAAAAAATACACATACATAAAAATCGAACATGGTCGTCCACAATTATAATCTATTAAAATTCAAGTACTCTAATACATACATACAAAAATAAATAAATACATTAGGCTAAAAGTAATAAATATAAAAATAATAATAATAAAAAGATACCAATAAGAATAGGTATCAATAAATATATAAATAATATAAAAGATGCTAGCTACCATTTCCAGGATCCCAAGTAACAGTAATTCACAACAGTTCTCGAGGCCACCGTGGAAATCTGATCCCTTTAACCTTCCTGGAATCCATAGTATTTAAAATGATTTTTTTTTTATTTCTTGACATTTACAACTGTATTTACATAAAAAAAACATTAGTTAAAGTTGATGTAAGATAAAAATAGAAATACACAGGCATGATGAGAAACTACCCATTGGTAGCACTCAAATCATATTTCTACATTTGAAGGTCTCGAGCTGATCTTTTCAAGCACCTCGGAGGATTTTCAGGAACAGAAGAAGCATTATTATTTTATCTGATAATATAAGTATCCAGGACTGATATATTGCCATTTTGGGAGAATGACCCATATGCAATTTAAGATAAAATTAAATCATGGTTGCGCATGCAATTGCATACTGATATGTATTGAGGTATTAACAATCACTAGTATTATGAAAGTCTTTGCCCTATGTCTTGTCATACCTGTCACAGGTATAATACCTGTCAACAAAGGGTACTTCGTAGGTGGTTAAGGAGCAGGTGAAAAGGACCTTGCTGAGCAAATCTATTAGATACAGGTACTGCCTGCTGGCTTTGTCGGTAGGCAGGTCAATTATAGTTTGTAAACAACGCCTATAGCAAGCAATTGTAACTTATTCTTCTTGGGCGTGGCTGATGATAGCCAATGGGAAATAAGATTCCGAAAAGGTAACGCCTCTACGAATGAGAGAGGGATCTGGTCAGGACAAAAAAGAGAACAGGGAACACAAAGTACAGAAGTGCAAGCCCACACCATTGAGCGGGAGAAGAACAACTATGCGACTGCCTTCATTTCCCTGGACTGCAGCCAGGCCTTCATGAGCGTGTTCCACCCGCTGCTGCTCCGTCGACTGGAAGAGTTCATGTTTTCTGCCGCTCTATGCCGATTGGTCTGAGACTACCTAAGTGGAAGATCATTCGTCGTAAGAGCTGGTGAAGACTTGTCGCCTCCTATCCCCACCACCTGCGGAGTGCCTCAAGGATCAGTGCTGGGACCTCTATTGTTTGTCGTTTTCACGGCACCAGTAGTCTCCATCAAGCATCGAGAGGCAGCCTAACGCCGACGACATCGGTATCTATGCCTCCAGCTTGAGAGCTGAACTGGCATCAAGGTAAATCCAACGCAGACGGATGCCATTGTCATGTCCTTCCATAAGAGCAAGAAGAGCAGGCTACCCCAGCGGTTCGTTGTGGATGGTGATGGTCGGAAACTTTCCAACAGCATCCTCTACCTCGGCGTGACTCTTGACAGGCATATCACCTTCTTCAGACACGTCAGGGAAAGACTTAAGCTGTTGCCTTCAGCGGACCCTGTTCTGTCATCTTAAAGTGCCATGCGGCAATAGAAGATTCAATGTATATGTGTATATATAATTAGGTTAAGTTCATTGTATTTGTTTAAAAATAAAGACATTAGGAGGTAAGAGAAAAAAAGAGGACAGAAGTAAGAAGACGGGCTAGGGAAGAGGTTCTAAGAAGGGCTCTTCAGAAATGGAACTCCACAGCAGAGACACATCACGACATGAATCATCTAAATCAGCAGCTATATTATATTACACAGCAACTATATTAGGTAATAGGTTATAGTGTAATATAATATTTTATGGCAAAGCATTTATCTAGATCATTTCAATTATTTAATCATATCATTGCAAGCATTTTATAAACCATGTAAATAAATATTATTGTTCATTTATGTAGTTTAAGTACTATTATATTACCCGATACCACACCTTATTATATTATATAATTAATGGTAACAATATTTTAAAAATATAAAGGTATTTAATTGGTAACTGGTAAACACTTAAAAGGCCTCTGGGAAAGAATCCAATTATTATCATTGGTAGGATTCAATCTAAATTAATTAATTTTTGGATAATTGCCTTCAGCTATTATCATGGCATCCCAAGACAGATACATAGCAACACATAAATAGAATTTAAGTTGTACTGTAAATTTATTTGGCCATAATTTTCTGCATGGTTTGTAGACTTCGCCCCTCAGGCTCGCCAGAAGACACAGATTGAGCGAATTGCAAGCCACCGGTTGCAGAACATAGATCAGGCGAAACGTTGCGGTTGCCAACTCCCCAGTAATGAATGGGCCCGCAGTTGCAGATTTATACCAAAATAAAACCCGCTGGTTCCCAATCAATAGGCTCTCCCACGGCCGAGTCGATATTTCTTCCTTTTACAATATAATATATATCACTAAACGGCTTCTGCTCCACCTCTCTTCCGATTCTCGTTCCTATTGTTATTTATAGCTAATTAAATTGTTTTATATATTATATTATTTAGTATTATATACTGCTCGTGAAGTATTTTAACCCTTTGTGACAACGAAAGTAAAGCATATCACTCGGTTGCACCTCTCTGAGGGAACATGTCAGTTTATTAACGATTACAGAGAATGAACTTGCATTTTTCCACAAATGTTTTTGTAGTTTAATATTAACATGATACAAAAAACATATCTAAATATGATAGAAATATCAAGGATGTATAATTGTTACTCATTGTAATAATTGATACCATTTTGCTATTCAGAGAGATTATGAGGATTTATATTGCCTTTCTTATAATGATTATGTACGGCTTTCTTCAAGCGAGAGTCCCATGATTAAAATTCAATGCTTAACAAGAAAAATGTTTTCTTATTTTAAATTTTTCTTTAAAATATTAGTCCAGAACATCAATTTATTATAACTTAAACATCCTCATTAAATCGACAAAAGTCTAGTAACTAAAAGAATTAATATGACAAATTTCTACATAATATTCTAACTAATAACTAAGCACCAAACCTTTTGTTTTGTTTTTTTATCATGCATTAAAAATAATATAAGTGTCAACCAAAACTATAGAATCATACTTCGTTTTTTGAAGATTTTACATCAACGGTCAGTTGTAAGATGAAAGAGAGCAACTGAAGAACACAACAGAAAATTTGTAAGTATCAGGATGAGTGACCATTTGGTTTAATGCTTCCAATTCATGTTCACATGTCCTGATAAAAAGAAAAATAAAACAATAGCAATTCATGTTTTATAACACAAGGCAAATGATAGTTTTATAATAAAATTATGTGTTAAAGCAGGGAAATGAAAACAAAAATTTGTTAAAAATAATTATCCCATATTAACCCTCTCTTAAACAGAGTTGTACTTAATAAATTACATTTATATATTGTTTACATTTCAAATTGAGTATTTTTAGGTTTTTAATAATGTTTCATAAACACTTAATTATTTAAATGATAAGAATATTATTATAAATTATCTTCTAATTATTATTAATAATTATACAAAGTATTAATAAGTATACAATTATACATTGTTATTTATTGATAAATAAATCAATTGGCTTTTCTTCGAAAGAGAACGTGCGAAGTTCATTAACGGCGGACAATACACTTCTCTAATCCTGGTTCAATAAAATGGGGAAACTTGATAAGATAATAAAGAAATCCAAAAACTGAGAAAAGAAATTCGCAGGAACATCCTTCTTTATCCTTTCTTTTATTTTAAAACATTATTATTTTTTCATAAAAATAGCAAAACAACCAAACAACAGTGAACCTCGTGACGTAAGCAGTCGTGATGTAAGCAGTAGTGAGAAGAGTTTACAATAAACATTTATTAACAAAATATTCAAGCAGACGATGATAGTTAGTTATTAAGTAATTAAGACGTAAAACCTACCGGTCATTAACGCCAGCTATATAGTGATTATACAGATAGTGATGATGATATTATCCAGCCAACAAGAAAACTAAGAAATTTATTGATAGTGATAGTGATACAAGTGGTGTAAAAGAAAACCACCTATCAAACGAAGTGCGAAGACGTTACTGAGTCTATCGATTCTCCACCAATAATCGAGTGTAGTATTTTTATCATATAATACTTTCAGTTCATCTTATTCTAGCATACCTGTTACCCATTGGTATCAAATTATCAATATAGATAGACTCCAACCGACATTTATTTTAAACGCACTGGAGGTACTCTAATCATCCCCTGTTCATTTATTTCATATCATACATAAAATGTAAGAAGGTGCTTTGGGTGACGTTCAACAAATGTACAGTAGTAGAAAACTCTTTATTAATAACCGAGGTTTCGTCCCACTTTGTAGAGCTTCATCAGTGATAAATCCTGGTGGTTTCAGGATTCATGCTCTAAAATCTATTATATATGGTCAAATATTAACCCTCTATATATATAAAATAGCATTCATGAAAAAGAAATTTAAATTCCTGATATTGATTTGTTTTATTTTTTTACATTTTAGTTCTTCGTGAAGAATTCCGAGCGGAGCCCCAGAACTTGCGGGTGGCTCAGGGCGAAACCGCGCTACTGGAGTGCGGCCCACCGAGAGGTCATCCTGAGCCTGTGGTCTTCTGGAAGAGGAACGGGCATATCCTGGATCTGGAGAACAACAAGAGGTATGTTTTAATCTTTATTATTATTGGCATATTCCGCAGAAAGCTACTTTGTTACTAAAATAAGAAAATGAATTTAAAGTTAAATCTCAATAAAAAATTAAACTATGTAACTCCGACTTGGAGTAGCAAAACTAATTCGAGGGCCAAAGAAAATTAGTTTAAAATAAAATGGAACTTTTCAGAAAAGAAAATGTATGTATATTAGTGTGGAAGATGGGATAGACTTCCACCCGGTTTTGATCTTGGAGGACCACAACGTAGATTCTGATCAAGGGGTTAGGGTCATCAATCCTGTGCCTGGTCGATGTGAGTTGCCACCAATAGGCAGATAGTTTCAGGAGAGGGGTGAGGGAAGTGGGGTTTTCCCGTATGAATGGTCACCCATCCTAGTACCGACCATGCTGGAAGCTGCTTAATTTTCATTATCTATCACAAGAGCCTTAGTCCACACGGCTACCTTGGCACCTTATATTCCATATATAGGTAAGTTAAATTAAATATGACCTAACTAAATATGGAGGTCACGTATTGAGGTTGCCTTAGTCCAAATAACCAAGTCTTCCAAACTGGTTAGACAAACTTTTAATACACGCCAGTATATGAAAGTAGTTAGGAGACAGGTTCATGTTTTCTTGGCTGTTATAATTCAGTTTAATTTTCTCTAGTGGTGTTAAAAAGTATAATTTTCAGTTCATTTATTTTTACCAGTTTCTTCTTCAAACCACATACCTACTATTTTTTGTTTTTTTGTTATTACCATTAATTTAAAAGTTTGTTTTCTGGCTAAATATATTTTGCTTAAAAAAAATTATTATTTCATCTCAAGTGACATCAAACACTAAACTAATACCGACTTTTTTTTTTAATTTATTTATTGACATTTAGAACTGTATATAAAATAGTACAAGCCAATTTGAAGTAAGATCATAATGATATGATACAGCATGAAGAGAACTACCCATTGGTAGAATTCTAAAAACATTTTACAACATAAGGTCACGAGGCCACCTCCTTTTCAGGCGCCTCGGAGGATTGCCAGGAATGGAAGAGGAAACAAGGTTAGAAACTAGTGGGTTTGGGTGGTTAGGGAGTTTATAATGGAAGGAATGATATCGGGTTCGGGCTAGATCGGTTACATAATGAATATTATATCGAATTCAGTATCGATTTTTTAAAGGTTTGTTTTGGGTTCTTTGGATTTTGTAATAAATAATATTTAATTCATATTTTCTCTTTCTAGGATGAGGTTAGTTGACGGTGGGAACTTGGCCATTCAAGATGTGCGTTCCAGCGATGACGGCAAGTACCAGTGCATTGCAAAGAACACCGTCGGTGTCCGCGAATCCAATGTGGCGCTTCTACGAGTACATGGTGAGTTATTTATTATTAATATTATTTATAATAATACATAAAATATATTTTGAAATAGAGAATGGTTAGCTCAGTTGTAAGCTACTGTGCTACTAACTCCAAAGATGTTCATGTCCTTCTGTAGTAGATAATTATTTTCTGTTCTACCCAGCCTCATGGGTACCCTTAATTTGATAAAAATCTTGCGGTCGAACGTTCTGAATAAACCACCTCCTTGCACGACTGTTGGTATAGTAACTGTATTTCCTTACAAACTACTACAGCCTGACCCTTAAAATATTTTTAAATACCTTATTCTTTAACCAGTTCGGATTAGTTTAAACTGATTCCTAATTATAGCTTATTTGACGAATCATCGATTAGTTACTTATTTAATGTTTTTTTATCTTGGCTATTCAAAATATTAAATTGAGTATATATTTCAAGTAAGCTAGATTAATGTTTCAAGTCACAACGGCAGAGTTTTTGTCAGAAATGACAAGCTTTCATATTTTTTAGGAAACCTCTATTTTGAAGACACCTTTAATTAATCAAAAGTTTTACGTTAACTCCCTTGGAATGTTGAGGGGAGGTTATATTAATCAAGGTTTTCTCTTCTTTTTTTTTGTGAGAGAGGAAGGGTCTATTCAGCTTTATTTTTCAATTGTTTATTCCTGTATTGTTACATTTCTAAATAATAATTTCCTTACATTTACAACTAAAATATCATATTGGAAGATCGTTGATAGACCTTGTTTTTTTTGTTTTTTTTGTGTAATATGTAAAAGGAAGATGGTCCAACGTTTCGCCCCCCTTCATCAGGGCTAAAAAAGATACAAACAATTAAAATAATGTAACAAAGTAAGAGAATACATAACGTGAAGTAAAAGTAAACCAAGGTATGGTTAAAAAGATTAGAAATATTTGAAAATTTATATAAAAATAAACCTTAGCCATGGAAACTACTCTTTTTCATGAATGAACCATTAATTAATAAATTTCGTTTCCATGACAATTTTAGCTATTAGTTCCAACTATAGCTAATTTTGCACAACTATGCTTACCATCCCAGTCAGCTTACTCTAAATATTCTTTCTTATCCAACTGAATCATGATCTTCATACAATCAACTTATCAATATTAAATGGCCTCAATTCAAAATTTATTAACCTATTCTCGGTTGTTATGGAGTTTATAATAGAAGGTTTGGTTTCTAGTTCGGGCTAGATCGGTTGCATATGAAACATTAAGGTCTTTATGGATGATTTTATTTGTGACAAAATAAGCAGCATTGAGGATTTTGGACTGTAAGGATTGGATACGAGTGGAATTCGAAGATTTAGTGAAGCCCCAAAGCTGAACTTCTTACAGTAAAAAAGCTCAAGAGGAGAAAAAAGGGAGTATTTTACCCCAATTTTTGATTAGTTTAATGGAAACTATATATAATTACTAGTCGAAATTGACGAATCTGCCAAGTATAGATAGAGAGAATCAAAAATGGCTACTGTTTTAAAACTTTTAAAAAATGAATTTTTATTCGGAGCTCAATACCTTTAAAACTACCAACACCGCTAGAAAACATAAGAGAACGTTATTTAAAATAGAATAAATGTGCTAAAATATGAGCCCTAATAAAATGTATTGAAAAATCAGTTGTAAATTTATTTTGAGAAATCTGTATCTCAAAAACTAATCGATGTACAGATGTCTATTACCGCTTAAATTAAAGCTTGTTTTATGAACTATAAAGTAGTTTATGACGTTTATCTTCGTAGGAGTATTAGTCTTCATGATATTTGCTAAAATAAATTGATGTCTAGTTGTTCGGACAAATTTTCATTTGCAAAATATTTACTCATATGCGAATAAAATAAAAACTACAATCCCTTCGAAGATAGTAAGTTAAATTATCTTTATTTTGTGTGCTGGCATGTTTATGTACGTTTATGGTTCCTGAGATATATTTTTTAAAAATCGAACATTTTATCCGAACGACTATAAATCAACATTTTATAAATTTATTTTATCAAATATCATAAAAACTACTACTCTTACAAAGATAAACGTTATAAACTATTTTATAGTAAATTTAACTAGCTTTAATTTTAGTGCAGGCAGAGAGCTGTTTGTCGAATGATTCCTGAATTATATTTGTTCATAAATCAAAATTATAGTTCGAACAACTATAAATCAATTTATTTTAGCAAATATCATATATAGGTTACATTATACAGTAAGGAGTATCGAGGATTTTGGATTCTAATGATTAGATATGAGAGGAATTCAAAGGTTTAGTGGAGTCCCAAAGCTCAACTCCTTTTTTCTAGATAGGCGTTATTATAACCATATAGATATAGTCTTTTGTAGTGGATTGGAAGTTTAAACAATTTGTCCAGTAAGTGTTATAATAGTCGGAATGGAAGTGCAGTTTCCTGTATTTTCTGTCTAAATATGTAAAACAAAAAATAGTTATGTACATTCATATTTTTGAAATTTTTCACACCAGCCTTTCTGTAATCTGCACTTAATTTGCAGTAATTCGAACACCGCCTGTAGCAATGAGTTCGAATTACTGAGATTACACTTTGTTGAAATCAGTCTCATTACGCAATCAAGAGAAAAAACTCGTCAATTATTAAATAGAATCGATAATTGGAACGTAGGCAGAATTAAATTACGCAATTTATGCCAAGAGACGAGCTGAATAAGCAGTATTTGACATGATGAGAATCGGAACGAAATGGAAATAAAGTTTAGTTACGGGAGCTTTGACCTTCGAAGTACTGGCTATTAACAGATGAGCGGGCCTTTGAAAGAGTTGATAACCTTTTGGCCTGATGAGGTGATGATGATGATGGTGGCTGTATTTTAGTGCGAGCCGAGCGGATCAGTATGCACGCCATTATGCCAACTTGATCCAGTCCCGTCGTTTGTTCCTCCATGATCCATGATTTATGTTAGGGCCATTCTCCATGAGGACATCTCTCTTCATCATTTCCAGTGATATTTCCATTGAATCTCTATTTTTTTTCTCCCTTTCAAATAAATGTGCACGGAAAGATTAAAGTGGCTGTGATTATTATTGTGAGGTATTGATGTGTATTTTTCAATACTAATTCAAAAAATCTTATACAGAGCGCGCACCACACAACTTTCACTTCGCACACTGAAGCCAAAAATTTCAAATAATAAATTTTTATTTTTCTGTTGCTGTAAAAATGATCAAATTCTTTTATATCTAGTTCGTATTTATATATTTTTTATTACTGTTGATTTTTGAACCCCTTGACCTTCTATAAAATTTAAGGATTACTTTATCGCAGATAATGTATTATTTTATTTTATTTTTTTGGTTTGTAGGAAACTGTATTAACCCTCATCGGTCTTAAGTCACTTCTCACGTGATAACAGTACTTTGTTGCTGTGGTTGTAGGTCACGTTGGAGGTGACAAGGCGAAACTTGTCGAAACTCACTACGATTTTAAGTTCTTGAGCCTGTTGAGCAGATTCGATACTTAGGACTCCATCTTGACAAGAGACTTACTTGGAATCCACACACAAGACTGAAACGACAAGAAACTGCTCGT
>NW_027108887.1:34745-35075 GCF_000696795.3 Halyomorpha halys | reverse complement strand
AATTTAATTATAAAATCATGTAATTTTTAGCAGTAACATAAACTAAACCCCAACTGTAGTTGGCAGACTTATTTGACAATTTTGAGTAGTAACTACGCATATCTTTCATTAAAGTAATCAGAAATTGGGGTGAAATAACTGCATTTTTTTCCACTAGGCTCTTGGAATAACATGTCCACATGATGCCATTGTATCACTCACATCATATTTACTTATTTTATATATTTTTAATACAATTATAAATATCAATAAATACATTTTTAAAAACTTTGGAAATATCCTTTGTTTTTCTCAAAAATATTTAATCTTTTCATATTGTTTTCGGAAAGA
>NW_027108887.1:33675-34063 GCF_000696795.3 Halyomorpha halys | reverse complement strand
TTTTCAAATGTATATGAAACATACTACATATTTACCTGTTGTATTATTTTGTACAGTTGTAAATTACAATAAATAAATAAAAAAAAAAAAAAAAAAAAAAAAAAGTTCTTGGGCGAATTTGTTTTTGGGGCCCGGGTCTGTGATACATTTCTAAGTTTTTGAGCAAATGTGTAATAAAAATGTTTTCCTGCCTATCGTCATTACGTTTGTTTAAGGTTGATATGTTGCGACAGTTAGTCCATTGACATTATTTGTACTATTAACTCCAGAACCAGTTCGACATTATTGTCACGACAGTGAATGCTGTCGTGACTTAAGCTATCAAATAGTTATAACATGGTAGAGTCTAACACTTTTGCCGCAGTAACGGAAACTGTACATGGTCCAC
>NW_027108887.1:30872-33209 GCF_000696795.3 Halyomorpha halys | reverse complement strand
AATTAAAATCATTTATCACAGTCACTATTTGTCAAAACTTTATCACAATAAATCACCACTCATTGTTGTGATAAAGTTTTAACAAATAGTGACTGTGATAAATGATTTTAATTTTGGTTTTAATATGAATATTGACTAATTAGAAATTGTTGTTTTGACCTGGGCAGAATAGCCTGCATGAAGTTAGGGTTTTTAAATCACATAATTCCAAAATTGTATTAAGTGGATTGTCCCTGAGGATGGCCGGATTGGCCGAAACGTCGGACTTATAAGAAAAATAAAATGGATAGAAATTAAATTATTTAATTTTAAAAAATTTACCAGTCTCAAGAAAGTGTTTAAGATTATAAATTAATATTTATTTTAACAACTTAACATCAGAATCAACTCAGCATATATCTTAGTCACTGTTTATTTTTTATTGTCATCAGGGTTAGATATATGGTTTTCTGGAAAGTTTTAATGTTTTCATCAGGGGGTTCATGTTGTAAATGTTTGGTGGAAGTTATTGTAATAGTCTTTGGCAGTTTCTAAAATCGTTGGACTTTTTAAGCACTGTAATATAGAATGGTGCTCCCACTACTTTGTGCAATACTTTCTACAGAAAAGACTTTATTCTTTGTTAATTGTAGGTTCTGGTTAAGAGAACTAACTATTCCACATGTCTATCCCTTACCCTCAATGTGGTTTAAAGTAAACTTTATAGAGAGTTAGTAAAATATAATTTGGAATGTCGTTGGGCAAATTGGATAAAAAAATAAATAAACAAAGTTTTCTTAAAATTCATTACTGACAATTTTTTTTTTTTTATTACAGATAATGAATTCTGAATTTGTAGAAGGATTTTATATCTACTCTCGAGGCCTAGATGCCCCTGCTCGAAGTACAAATATGTTGACCGTTCTGCATGCTGGAGAAGCTTCCGGTTTTCTTGTTACGGGTCTAGCAAAATTCACTCGTTATCAGTTCTTCCTGGTTCCTTTCTATAAAACCCTAGATGGAAGACCTTCTAATTCAAGAACTGCACGGACACTTGAAGATGGTAATTGTAGTTTTTTATTAATGCCTAGATATTTATAAATATAGAGCCAATTTTCATTGTATTATTATTCAATTTGTAATTTTTTAGTACCATCAGAACCACCGACTGGGTTAGAAGCTGTCCTCTTCAACACTAGCTCTGTATATTTAAAATGGAAACCACCTCCTCAGGCAGCCCATAATGGAATACTTCGCACATATCAGGTGAGATTGTTGTTAATTCAATTTTTAGCTTATAATTAATCAACTGTGCTATTATTTCATTATTATTCTATCTTAAATTTTATGTTCCTACAATTTTATAAAAACTATTGTTCATAGGTCGTTGTCAAGTCTGGAAGTGGATCAAATGGAACATTGTTGAATAATGTGACCGTCAATGCTGGAACACCATCTCTATTGCTTACTAATCTAAGTTCTGGGATCGTATACACAGTTGAGGTTGCAGCTGCCACTAGGGCTGGTCTCGGTCCTTACACCAGCCCGGCTAATTTAAGGCTAGACCCTGCTTCGAGACAAGTTTACCGAGATAACCAGCACAGGTACTAGGGCTTAGTAAATATTAAATCTTGGTGATATAGATATTAGAGAGAATACAGTTGAACATGTTAAAAAGTTCAAGTAATTGTTTTGGTAAAAAAAAGTTATGTACAAAATTAAGTATTTTTGATGCAGCTCAAAAAGTAGACATGTTTCTTGGTTATTATATACCAATCAATTTGTCTCTTTCTGAAGAATAAGAAAAAATATTACTGATTTTATCAAATGATTTTTATTCACTTAAAATAAAAAAAACATAATGAGGACTTCAGTAAAGTACATCAACATTTTTTTTTTTTCAGGAAAAAAGCAAATCATGTTCATTTTTATCAATGTCATAAATAAAAGACCAATGAAAGACAAAAAATTTGAGGCACAAAATTTTCTTTTCCCATTTTTTCGTAAATTTGTATTTAATGGTTTTTCGAGATGGTAAAAATGAATATCAATTTTATTTCACTCCTGAAAAATGTTTTACCACACTTTGATAGATCAGTCTGTCTGAATTGTTTCAATACAGTACTAATATTGGAGCACAATGAAGGTTATTATATAAAAACTATTCATATTTGATGTAGTATATATATAAGAATATCTTAGATAATCAAATTGTCTAACAGAATAAGAAAAAATCAACTAAATCAGACCAGTATTAACGATTATATAATGAAGTTAGCTGTTACCATTTAAATAACTATAGTTACCATCTTATTACTTCATCTATATATTAATTGATATCAAAGTTCCAATAGTCTT
>NW_027108887.1:30015-30313 GCF_000696795.3 Halyomorpha halys | reverse complement strand
TTACCATCTTATTACTTCATCTATATATTAATTGATATCAAAGTTCCAATAGTCTTCAATTATGTATATTCATCCTCAAATATACCAATAGCAAATGATTGTCTGCTAATAGCAACATTAAAAAATTAAAGTGGTTTAAAGTTTTTAAAAAATTTAAATGTTCCTTGAGATGAACACCAGGCATTTCGATCCCTATCCTGAGAAAGACCTAACCCGGTCTTACTAAATATAAACTGGGTTCTCCGGTGCTTTCCCTAAACCCATGGCTAGGTTGATGCCGTTACACTTCTAGGCTGTT
>NW_027108887.1:24662-29645 GCF_000696795.3 Halyomorpha halys | reverse complement strand
AACCAACAAGCTCGTGACATATAAGTAAGGAACATTTTGACCATTCAAAATTATAAAAGTGGTTGATCAGAAGGGTTGGGCATGTTTTTCAGCCATAAGTTTGTTGATCGCCAATAAACAACTCATATAATATTTGTTATATGTTATATAATATATTTACTCATATACTAACATATAACTATTTTATTATTAGAGATGATTTATTTTGCCCCTTATATTGAGTTGCTACATGACATTGCATATTAATCAATCTGTTATTAGAAATAATATAAATACAATTTTTTTCCTCTTTTTTTTTTGTTCATTATGACTATATAACATTATACAATCTTATTATTATACCTAAGTTATATTAAATTTGTTTGTTCAAACCATGTCCACTCTCATTCATCTCAAATTTCCCTCCTGCAGTAAACCATCAGAAATATTCAACATATTATATAAGTTTTATGTAAATTTAAATACTAATCAAACGTTAAAACTTATAGAACAAAACATAAATAAAGAAAAACTAAGTAATGAATAAATAAAAATATAGACATAGTAAAAATAGTAATAAATTAAATAAAATATTGATATGTTAAATACAAACAAACAATTTTAAAAAATAAATAGGTTAAAACAAATCTAGTTTGCATTATTTCAACCTTAATTTTTTATTTTGTATTTTCTAAATGGATTCTCATTAGTCAGAATGAATATTTGATGATTCGACATCTTGTCCTATATTTTTCAGGTTATCATAATTGAAATTTATGTAGAAATGAGGTCGTTATTTGTGTTAAATATTTATATTTGAAAACTTCATGCACAGAACAATATTTATTTATTTATTTTCAAAATTGACCGTGTAAATACTAATAAAAGAAATTATTCCTATTAAGTCAAGCATGCAAAATAATGGTCTTATGCCTCTTAAAAACTGGTTAGAAAAATAACTATTAGGGGAAATAAAATGTTATGTACATAGGGAAGAAAAATAGGCCATGTCTACTAATTAATAAATTCTCAACAGTTAGGACTTTGAAATGAATAGTAATAGTTATCTGATAACTCACTCATTTAAAAGCAACTTAATTTTTTAGTAATCATCAAAATTTTGTTTTCTCACCTTCATTTTTTTGTACATCATCTGTTTTTCCTCCATGGTTTTCAGTCGGAGTACTCTCCATTAAGTCACATGTTACATTTTAATACTGAATTACCAATTGTCAAAAGAGGTTGGTCGAAAGATAACCATGATGATTAATAATCTTAAATATACATTGGAATGAGTTTGTTATAAATGAAAAATATCTATATTTGGATAGCTTACAATGAGTATTTAAATAAAACCATTTTATTCCAGATTCTCGTAGCAACGGTGGAATTCTTGCCACACCGTTGAGCCTAAAAGCAGCTGTTGGCTTGCCACACCCCACAGCGATGGTCCCGCATCCCCACGACTCCACTTTATGGATCGAACCCAACAGAGCTGCTTCATGGCGTCATTCTGAACTCAGTGATAAAGAACCTCAGATTTTAGAGCCCGCTGATTATGCTGAAGTCGACCCAGTCCACAGCGTCTCCACTTTTCAAGGCAAAAGAGAGGATACTTCACCGGCACCTTATGCCACCACAACACTTATTCCAAAGTATCCTCATAATGTTAGGACTCCAAATGGAAGACAGGTATGCATCGGTCAAGGCATATTATAGACAATTTGAAAATAATTAGTTACAGTTAAAATAAAAATATTAATCTCTGGTACAATAAGAAATATACTTCCTGCCGCATATTATCCTTTAATAACACCCTACTTATTCTAGGGCTACATCTGGACAAACATCTCACTAGGAATTCTCATGCAAGACTGAAAATACAGGAAACTGTTCATAAAATCCAACTATTACAACACTTACTAATTACAAAAGACTCATTTATATTACTATAATAAGGCCTACTGAATTAAAAACCAATCACACTGGAAAAATAAATACTCTAACAAGATTCAATGCCATCAAACTTAAATATATTTACTAATAAAAAAAAGAGATGGAGTTTAGAGTAAATGTTTTTCTTTATTTTTTATAACCATCATAACATTTTAGTTGAAAATACAAATTTTTTTTTGTTTTGTCATTAAATTTCATATATTTTTAAAGAATAAAATAACCATAGTACCATGGTTATTCTTATGGTTAACCATAGAACTTATGCCCTTTCTTAAATAAATGATTCAAATATTTGATTGATTGGTTAATATTTTCTTACATTAAGATTTAAAAATTGGAAAATTTCTTCAAATAAATTGTAGATTTCTTTAATAAATATCAATTATAGCAAAGATGATTTTCCATATATTTGTATTATTTACAGGGCTGGGTTCAGATCTGCCCCCAAAATGAAAAAGAAGAAGATTGCCTATATCCGAGCCATAATGGATTCTACAATAGCAATATATATTCTGACACTTATGTTTTTGAAAAGAATAATGATTATGCCCAAGAAAAAGGTGCGTTCTTTTAAAAGGAAAAATAAAATAAATATAATTGTTATTAGCACAATGACACACAATTGATTACAGATAATTATAAAAATTTAATAATCGATTTTATTTCTAGGTGGTAGCGTTGGAAAACAATCACCTCTTATAATTAGCCAATGCGGAAGAATGTCTGTTTCCAAATTGGGGTGTTGCGATCAAGATCAATTTAATATTGACAATTTAAGCAGTTCTCTCGGCAATCACACTAATACTTTGAGGCATCAGCATAAAAATTTTCAGCTTTCCAGGCCACAGGTAACATATAAAACTTAATATATTTTAATAAGATTTTAAAGCTCCTAGAAGAGTATAAAAACACTTCAGATCTTTAGTTTTAAAATAAATTCACAATTTCTGTTGAATGAAGGTTGGCAAGTCCAGAGAATATTTAATATTATCTCGAATAAGTTTAAATAATTAATTAAAGAACAAGATTTGTTTACAAGGAATATTTTCAAATAAATTGGTACTTCTTGTTCGTTGATTTCAAGGAAAAAGTTGCTATAACTTCATAGACATATCACCTAGCTCAAATACGCTACAACATAGTTTGTTCATACAACTTTTTGTTTTAGTGCTTGCCTATTCATATACACATACAGAAACACACATACAAATCATTTTGCAAGACTTGGTTATTTGTACTCATGGGGTCTTAAAATGTGTATTTTCATTGAAAACTTACATTAAAAATTTTGCATGATCGCAATACCTTACATATTCTTTACATTTCCTTACATATTCCGTTCTAAGGTAAATGAAATTAAATAAAATTATTTGATAAAATCATCTATCTTTCTCTAGTGGTTATGTATTAGAATCTTAATACCATTAATAGTTAACCTATGATGAGATTGATCAAAACATTGGATTCATATAAATTCAATCGATAATGGCTACATGCCATGATTTTTGTTTAAAACTAAAACTTTGATATGTTATATAAAAATAACTTGATATTATTGGTGACTTTAAAATAAATAAAATAACATGACTATAAATGTAATTTTTTTTTTCTTGCCATCTTCATAATTTTAATATTACTATATTCTGATATCTTCTTCTATCTTACTTCTTATTATATACTCACTATTCATTTTCCTCCCCTACTACTTATCAACCTGTATTTATTGTATTCTTATTTTCTTGTTACACTGTTTTTATTTTTTATTCATTATGGTTTATTGTTATGTTGTTTTGTACTTAGCCCTGATGAAGGCTTTAATTCTGGCTGAAATATTGGCACTTATAAAATAAGTATGGGAGCCCTGGTGGTCAAAGTGTTAAGCATCAGTTATCTCCCGATATAAATTCTTTGTGTTCTTCAACATATTTTAAAGTAATCTCAAAGTTTTTATTGAAAGGTTAGGAAAAGATTGCAATTGAATTAACATTCACAGAAACATTTTCATGTGTTCAATGTGTCTAGGAGTTTGTCAGAATTGTAAGAGTATATTATGTGTTTAAAATTTTTAGTCTTACTTCACTTTGTTACAACTATCTTGATTTAAGAGTTCCTACTTTAATATATTTCTAGCACTATTCTAATGAATATTTTAAGTTTTCAATAATTATGAAATAAATCTCTTAATTAAATAAAATAGAAATTTATTTTATTTTCCTGCCATAGATCGTCAAACAGAATGGTGGAAGAATCATTAACAACAAAGCTGAAATAGTGACAAGGCCGTGGAGGACCCAGGCCAATCCCGTTCACACGCTGTCTACCTTCACTCCTCCGCCTCCTGCCTACAACCAATATCAGCCTTTGTACCACAACTCCTCTCGTAGCGAACCATCTACTAATTCATGATCTAGTCTCCTCTCCGGTCACATATACAAGACTGATTATATTTATAATGAAATAATTTAGGTTGTTAATTAATTGATATTAGGAAATAAAGATAAAAAGAGGTTAAGCCTGCATTGTCTGCTAGTGACTCATATCAATAATATGTTGTAATAAAAAAAGAAATCATCACATTGTAGAATTGAAGCAACTTGCCCCTCACTGTTACAATATTACTATAATTTCTTGTTTTTTTCTGACTTATACAGTAGACTACTTCTTATCTCTCTTCGTGAGGACTTGGAATTAGTCAGTCTATGTGAAAATTCAGAAAAATATACTTGTACATGTAATATTGTTGTCTTTCTGTAAAAAATAAAAAAACAAAATGGTGTTTAAATGCAACATGCATTTATTTTTTAAGTGTTTTTTTTTTTTTTGTTTCTTGAACTAGCAGATAGGCTGAATAGTCCTATGAGAAGAAAGCTCATAAGATGGAGTCTACTGAATATAATTATCTATATGTTAAAGGCCAATCGTAGTATCTGGCATGTTGTAATGTAAACAACATTTCTTGATACAGCATCACTTCAAGATATTAATAATAATTTACATTTTATTCCTATTACATTTACATATCCTCATTTAAGATTGATTCTTTTTGTT
>NW_027108887.1:13035-23787 GCF_000696795.3 Halyomorpha halys | reverse complement strand
ATTTATTTTCTATCCATTTATTTTAATGTAAAAAGTACTTGGTATCTTTATTTTGAATATTTTAAAAAATTTTGTTACTTTAAAAGTTCAACTATGATGTTTTTTTTTTTCTTCTCAGATAAGCTTCAAAAAACTAATAACTCTTTTAATTTAACCAGTTGACAACCAATGACGAGATAACTCGTTATTGCTTAGGACGCCAAGTACGATTTATCTCATAGTTTGTTTATTTGCTATTTATATATGTAGCAACGATGAAGCTTGTTGCTCCATAAATATGGCAAGTAAAAAATCTCCAATAGCTAATATAATACTAATTGTAGCAAGAAATGTTATCCCAGTTGTACAAATATTGTAAGTAAATATCTCATAATTGGCATGATAACTATAACTAGGCAATAACACGTGTGATTTATCTTGTGTTGGCAGTCAACATGTCAATATATTTATAATGTTCTGTGAGTATGTGGTATACTATTCAGAATCAGGGGTTCAAATAGGCAATTAGATTTCACATAAGCATCGGATTATTTTTTTTTTTCGGATATAAAATTGACATGAACAAAAAAGTAAATAAATAAATATTGAACTTTTTTTTTATTCATGGAAAATACAAGGATTCAGGCTTGTGGAGTGGGAAAACAAATAAGTCAATCGGTAGAGTAATGCTTTAATTAATTACGATTTTTTTAAATATATAATCTTGTTTTATATATTGTTTGAACAATTATTTTCCTCTCTTGTAATTTTTATTTATTTATTTTTTTTTTTTTGATACTGTCTTTTCCATACCAGAGCCTCAACTATTTCCATGACTTCACTATTTAACTGAGTATCACTGTATGATTGTTAATTAAAAGAATGGTTTCAAGAAAATTAAATTTCTTTTTTTAAAAAAGTTTATCAATAACTGTTATTAGTTGATATTTAAAATGAGTGCCATCTAGATGTATTATAAGAAAGTTGAATTAATTAGATGAAAATTCTTTTAAAACACCTTAACTTCATTAGTTCAGGAAATAAATAATTAGGAACTTTTATTTTTTCTCCTATCAACATCGTTTCCGCCCTTATACCCATTTTTAAGTTTATTTGAAAAGCAATAATATGTCATCTAAATAATCTGTCTTTATTGCTAGCTTTATTTAAAATTCTAACTTATTAACTAATCAATATTTAAAATATCTCTGTTTTGCTAAGTGGCACATCTGACAAAAAAAGTTTAAATTTGAAGTATTCCAAAAATAGTACCATAAACTGGGGTTACTTTCTCTAGTGAGTACCTCCTGTAGACTGTTCTGAAGCTTGTCACAAAGTAACCAAATTATACATTGCAATCTTTGGAATACTTCAAATATAAAATTTAAAAAAACTTTTTTTATATCTGATTTGCCAATATTTAAGCAAAACCGCGATATTAAGATTTCATATTAATGTGATAATATATTTCATTAATTTGTACATAGAAATATTGTTGATAAGGAAAAAATATTAGTATAAATATAAAAGGGTGTTCGAAGAGAGTAGATTTAAAAGAGACTCTTTTGAGTAAGATTTTTGATTTAATTTTTTCCCCCTGGCATAAAAATGTATAAAATAAAATAAATATTTTTCTCAATTATAATTATTATTATTACTTTTAAATTAATGCATCAGTTATTTCAAGAATTATTCATGATTTGTATAAAAAGTTTATAAAATACATTCTTCCATGATAGTATATTTCAATCCCTGTTTCGAATGTTATGACTTAATTTAAAATTAAAGTTCAGTCAAAATTTTTATTTATTTTGAAAAATATTGCCCAATGCTGCTGTCTCCTATAATACAACTATAACAATACTATGAATTAATAAGATAAAATAAACAGACATTATCCGTTCAATTATAGATGCATGGTGTAGTCTCACATTCCCTCCTATAAATGTTGTGAGATTTCTACCTTATAGAATTCCCTTCTAATAAATTATTAATCTGTTTTCTGGCGAATATCGACATTTTTCTATTTTTCTAAAAAGTTATGTATTTATGTAAATAATATTACTAAGTTACCAGCTAAATTCATTTGAAATATATGTATGTGAACAATTGTTTAGTAATAAAATAAAACACTGTAAAATAGACAACTAAATTTATTTATATCCATTGATTAAACAATCCTTGATTCACAAATTTAATGTTTACTTTTTTTTTTTTTTTAATATATGTTAATACAAAAAATTCTTAAATAAAATGACTAGAACATAATTTGGTATGTAAGATAATATTTACAAAAATTTACACACTAGTACAATAATCAGTCTCCAAGAAAAATAAAGTAAAATTAATATATACTATTAATGAACAACTTTATTAAGGCTGTTTATTTTTTTATTGAGATTTATTTTTTAATTTATAATATAAATAAAAATGATTAAAAGGGAAAACTCGAACTATATTTTTATATATAATAATAATAACTTTTTGACTAAATTTTATCTTGTATTAATATTCAGTTTACATATGATGTTTTGTTTTTTTTCATCGACCATTTTCAACTTCACCCTAGTCACAGTATAAAAATTATTGTGATTGTTTTATGACCTTAGTAAAAAACTTCCTGTGAAAAGCAGGATTTTAGAAAAATTAATACAAACACATCTAAGAGTTTTACAATTTAAAATAGTTTTTACATTATGAAGTTGGATAATGTTGAAAGTTATCAATAAAAAAGCTGAAACGTTTCAAATATTTATATAGAATAAATTTTGATGAGTTTTAGTTATTAAAAAAAAAAAAATTATGTTAAAAAGTGGTTAATGTAGTTCAAGTTTCTTTTTTGATCTTTTCGAATAATATTATAATTTAAATATGAATCCCAATTAAAAAAACAAACAACTATAATAAAATTGTTTAAAATATATATTAATTTTTTTACATTTTATTGCCATAACTTCTTGCAGTTGCCATTTCTATCCATTTTTTGTCCTTCTGGGCATTTGTTGCCAATGGATCGGTACCGAGTGAGTCTCCTTCCGTGCCTGATCCGATGGAACAGAGAGAAAAATCCGTTGATTGGGCCAGCTTCCTCTGAGTCTGTGTTCTGTTGTTGACTGGGAAAGAGAGACCTTTTCACTAACACATTCTGATGTCCTAGAGGCTCCTTGTACATAGGTTGGTCAAGGTGCAAGATCCTCTCTGAACTCTCTACGCTTATAATGACACACATAAAAACAACCAGGAACGTACCAACAATAAGTTGAATAGGATGCATTTTTGCACACATCAATGTCGCAAAGTTCGATATTGACTGAATATCAGTTACTCTCACCCAATCCTTTTTATATCATGTCTTATCTAATCAGGACTTCTCCCATAGTTGACAAACTACGAGATAATTTTTTTTTTCTTTTTGTTATTTTGAATTATTCTGAAAATATATTAAGTATGTACTTAAAAATAATAAAATTTCTAGATATCTAATTAGTTAAATTAATTACGGACTTTGGTGTAATAATACAACTTGTGTGTTATAATAAATATCATCGTTTTTTTATTATTTAGAAGTGGACTTATTCCAAATATAGTACCATAGACTGCGTTCTTTACTGAAGTCGTTCTACAGACTTTCCTAAAGCTATTATGCTGGATGTACAGGTTTGCCGCTTGCCCCAAATTCGAGGCTTATACAAATGTTTGGTAAACAAAGAAAGCAACAAACTTCGGTATCGGGAAATTCAGCAATTAATTAAAACACAGAGAGAACAAATATTTATCTATTGGCAGTTCTAAAACAAGGCTAACTGAACACAAACGTGTCGATGCAGCCCTTCTTTTTGGGGACAAGTACCCTTTGATTTGTGCCCAAAAACTCAGGCCAACTTGTACCAGCCAATCCAAATAACCCATCTACACGCTTGTGCATGCGCGAATTTGCCATTATTAGGAAACCGTAAGAGGCGAGTATCTATAGAGTGGTTACAAATTAACTCCAGCCGATGGTACAATCCATGGGGAAAAATGCAGTTTTTTCACCCTAATATTTAATTACTTAATTGAAAACTATGTACTATTACTAATCTAAATTAATGAACCGGCCAAGAATAAATAGATTGGGAATAAAAAATGGCGGCTGTTTCAAAACGTTAAAAAAATTATATATATGTATATATAGTTGACCATAAAAATTGATATATAAGAAGATGGTCAGGGTTGCGGTCAAAAGAGAAACAAAAATAGTTTACAACTATTTATTTTCCGACGTTTCGCCCCACTTTGAAGGGCTTCATCAGGGCTAAAAAGATACAAAATGATACAATGATAAGAATAAAAATACAAAGATAAGATACAATGATAAGAATAAAAATAAGTAACAACGGCAAGAGTAAAAATTTATTTTATAAAAAATACGTAAAATATACAGTTAAAAAAGTACAGGAGATGTACATAAAACAAAAACAATACGGGAAAGGAAAAAAAAAAATAATAATGAATATCATTATTATTATTATTTACTTTTTTATTTATAATTATTCTTTCATGACGTTTATTTAATTTCTACTTTTTTTTTTCCAGTGTTTTAGTAGTTTTAGAGATATAGAGCTCCAAATGAAAAATTAATGTTTTGAAAACAGCCATTTTTTCCCTACCTATACTTGGCAGATTCAACAATTTTGACTAGTAATTATATATAGTTTTTATTAAAGTAATAAACAATTGGTAGGAAATAACTGCCTTTTTTCTCCTCTTGGGCTCTTGTACTATGAGTCCATCCCCTAGTTCCTGCTATGAGATTTTATAAGAACTGATAGATAGGGAGGCGTATTTTTACGAATTACGATAAATCACTGATATTCGTTAACATTATTTATTAATGAACTTAAATTAGCATATTTTTGTTAATATGCCATGTTGAAGAGATTATGAACGTCTGTGGGAAAGTTGGAGGTTGACATTTCATGTGGAAAACAATGATATATAAAACTGATTTGACCTTGCCTTAACGCCAGTAGTATACGATTTTGGAGCCTCGACGGCGAAATTTATAGGAGCCACTCTTCAAAAATGTATTGGGTAGAGAAGGGCAAAATCTAAAATTTTGTCTTTGAGTAATGTTTTACGACAATTTTCGCAGTGTGAATTTCTCAACTTGCTGGATTTTTAAATTGGGGAGGGAGAATGGTACCCCCCTACTTTTTCTTGATTCTTGACTTCCATGCACAAACTTAATTTCATTGACTAGTGACATTCCGTAATGTGTAATTCACTACACTGGTTCCACGTTTTTCAATCTAAACACATTGATACATATTATTTTTCTATAAAAAGTATCAGTATCATAGCGTTTCTGATTTGAAGTCGATTTGTGTTTAACATAACTCGCTAATAACATAATTTACAATTTATTGCGACGTAATAGACATTACGTCTCGTATAAGTATAAGATTTTAAAAAAAATATCCATTTTGATCTTGTGGAAGTGGACAGTTATGATTTAAAGAAACCTATACCCTATCAGTCGAAATGCCAGTCATCATTCAAAAGCCAGACTGACGTGTTTGACATGAATAACGAAGACCTCTACACTAGTCGCTTTCTTGTATGTGAGAAATCGAACTGAAAGGGGATGTCTCTATGCGATGTCTCTTTCATTCCATTACAAAAACAGAAAGCTTGTTGGCTTATTTTTTCATTTGAACGAACCATTCGCTGCCTCTTCTTTGCTTCAAATTTTGAATGATCTGATTTCAAAATTTTCTCGATAATTATTATTACCATAAAGTACATACATATTATACATATCTTCTTACCTACATAATATTATATTTCATCTTTTATTGTTATCACTCTGTTACTGTCTAATCCCATGGTTATTAATCAACTATTTTTTATTTTCAATTCATTGTTATGTATATTTCCAAATTCGTTATTTTTTTTTAATTTCATGTTTCTCTGAATGATGGTTGTTATCTATTTTCGTTTTATAGCCCTGATGAAGACCTGAAAATCAGGTCAAAATGTAGGCACGAACAAATAATTTTTGTTTATTTGTGTTTTTTTTTTCTGGCCTCCCCCCGACCATCTTCTCCAGTGACTATACGATCATTCATACCGTCCATCGTTGATATAACTGTCATTCTAATTGAACATTTAATAAAGTAGTAATAATAATAATAAATTTTCGAGCTTGTTTGGTAAAGTTTTACCATACTTCAATCATAAGTTTTATAATATTATAAAATTATAAACTTATAAATTTATAATTACTAGAAGTCGAGTAAAGATGTCGAACCTGAGACAACTGAAGGTTCTCGAGGTCAGATGTTTTTGATTTGGTGACAAAATGTGAAATAACGTAGTTTTTGTGTTATAACTTATCTAAAATTTCTGTTAATAATGAAAAGACATAAAAAGATAAGCATTATTTATCAAGAAGACAATATATCAAGACTTCGCGGATATGGGGCAATTAGTATCTCGGTGAGTCATTATCATATTCATTTTATAAATATACATGCCAATTGCAAATTATAATTACTTTATTTTAATTTCAACCCATTATTACCAATGAATGGTCAATTATTGAGTTGTATTGTGAAAGAAATACTATTTTTTTATTACTCATGGGAAACGAAATGTTAAATGGACTTATTTTAGGAATTTTGTTGGACTGAAATCTTTTTGTTGAATTGAATATATTTACATCAATCTATTAATGGAAATGAAAACTCGTCTTAGAACCCTCTAAAAGGTTCCAAATTACCAGCCTAAGCATTGTTTTATTCAAATCATGTTGTTCCATCTATGTAGATTAGAATGGGGTGAATATATATCAAGGCTAAAAAAGATACAAACAACTAAAATAATATATCCAAGAGAGAATACATAACATGAAATAAAAGTGAAATAAGGTGTGGCTAAATTATAAGAAAATTTATATATTCATTTAGCCACACTATAGTTTACTTTTATTTCATGATATATATTCTCTTACTTTGTTACATTATTTTAGTTGTTTGTATCTTTTTTAGCCGTGATGAAGCTCTACAAAGTTGGGGAAACGTTGGCTCACAATAAGTTTTATTACTATTTGAGTTCTTTTGTTCGCTCCCAAACCGTCTTCCTTTTATGTACTACACACGGCCAATCAACGATCTTCCATTATGTATAGATATTTGACCCTATATGAATAAAGAAATAGTTTAAACTATTGTTTAATAGCCAATGTTTCGATCCACACTGCAAGTTTTTACCTATGTTGTTGTGATTAGTGGGTGTGTACATGATGAATAGACAAATAAATTTCAATTAAAAGTTATACATATCACCAAGTCTTTATTAATTTCACAAAGTTTGTAAATCCACTTGGTGATAAGTCTAATTATTAATTCAACTTTCTTTGTTTATTCATTCTCTGAACACAACAGCTCTGATGAAGACCTGCAGTGTGGGTCAAAATATTGGTCATTAATAAATAAAATAATAAATAATGTGCTCTGAAATAACCCATTAAGGGTCGTGGGTTTAGTACTTTGTAAGGAATTAATGTTTTTAGAACAACGGTTATTGAAGTAGGATTGTTTCAATATCATGCTCAACCACCAGATTTTTCTCCAATTAAGGGCGACTTAAGAGGCTGGGTGGACTCTTAAGACGCCTCCAGAATTTAACATACTCCAGAACTTAAGAAAATAATTATCTACCCGCAACTGGATTCGAACCTGTGTCCTTGGAGTTGGTAGCATAGTGCATTAACATTGTGCCACCGCACTCCTGATTAATAAATAGTTGAATAATTGATAATAATAACCCTCTATTAATAAATAGTTGGGACTATTTTATAATTGTTTTTCTTAACCGCTGCTGAGATCATCTCCTTCCAAAATATAGATGGTTTGAATAACATTCAACTATAATGTTTACGGATTTATTATTTATGCTTCATTCAGCTCTTTTTTTTTCTGTTTAATTATAAATTCACTTTTTATATTGACTCCATAATCCTAATTACAGGTAAATGAGTAGACCATATTACTTTAAGATGCGAAGAGATTGAGACAAGTTATAATTATTACTTATTATTATTTGGTCCAATTGCCGCTTAACTTGAATTAATTAATGCTTCTTCTTTTACTTTTATTTTTATCTGTATTTAAATGTCATTTTATTAAACTTTGTATTAATCTATCTGACATGATTGGATAAAGGTGGTACAAACATATGAATTAGAACAGTGATTCCCAGGTTCAAACTAGGTGCCCCAAGTGGAGGTTCTTTTTCAAAATATTAATAATAATAATAATAATAACGTGAACTACTACAAGCCATGAAGAGTCAGGGGTTCAGTACTTTGTAAGGAAATAGGTTTTTAGAATAACGATTGTACAAGATGGTGATTTTTTCAAGATTATAATCAACAGCCAGATTTTTCTCCATTCAAAGGACTAAGTCACTTTATGCCTACCAAGCCTCTCAGTTTATGAGGCTGAGTAGACCCCAGGAGAGCTCCAGAACCCACAGGGTTGACTCACGACCATAGTAACATAATAAATAAATATATGCCACAGCTTTTTTCGGACCCAAGTCTTTGGAGTCAGTAGGACAGGGCCTTATCTTTGTGGCACTCCACCCCTTTCTTAAAATATTACAAAAATAAAAATAAAAATCGAAAATATATAGTACATATGAGCGTTTTTTTTTTCTTTTCTGACAAATTCAACTGGTCTAAAGATAATTTTACTACAAATAGTTTTTAGTTTGGCAATGGTGCTGTGAAATTTTTGTAGCCCAAGAAGGGTTCTGCAAATTTTTTTTGAGCACAAGAGTGTTGCAAATTTTTTTGAGCACAAGAAGGTGCCACAAATTTTTTTTAAAACAAGAAGGGTGCAACAAATTTTTTTTAAGATCAAGAAGAGTGCCACTATGACAAAAGTTTTGGAACCGCTGAATTAGAAAAAAGTTGAATTCAATGATTTTTGTCATGAATTATTTCTATTTTATGCTAGAAGACTCAATTTATAAACTTATGAAATCTATGACACTTTATTATTTAGAAAAATGAAATAAGATGTTTTGATAAAATGGAGTATTTAAAATATTCTTTCAAGCAAAAATCCCTATATTTCCAAATTATCTCATAGAATTTACATCCACTCATATCTTCATATCTTACTTAATTGCTGTACAATATTAATTCTTTAATAAACCTATCTCTATATAAATTTGTCTCTCTCAACGATGCCCATGTTATCTCACCTCTTCAGTTTTATAACATTGAAGTATCTGAGACTAGTATGATATTTTTAAGAAGATAAATACTAGTTCAGTGGTTAAAAATGGTCTAACTTTTCTTTCCTATTTAAATCTGTATTTCGATTATAAAAATTATCATATATTGATAATTTTAGTCAATTTTTTTCTTATCTATGAAAGAATAATTTGGGCCTTACTATTTATGTTCCTATGTAAACTTCTGAAGAAAAGTTTTATATAAGATTTTACTGACTTGTTTATTTTGTTTTCTTGTTTGATTATCACCTTCAATAGGAGTTGTTTGTTGTTGAAAGTTAAATGCTGAATCAAAGTTAACAAATTGTCATTGTTTTGATGATGAATAAGGCATTCTATAATTTTTTATTCTGAAAATGTCAGTTAATTGATCTGTATTTATTAAAAATGTTAATAATTTATGGAACACTCCAATAATTTAACACCTGAACATTTGTGGAGTAGTTTGTAACAAATCCTGCCAGTTGTGTATGAACAAGCTCCAAAGGCTAATTATATTATAACAGATATGCATCTCCACAATATGTTCTGTTGGATTCGGATATAATTTAGGAACACAGGGCTTCCTCTATTAAATGTTCATCTGTTTTCGATTACATTAGAAAAACAAAATTTGTTTTGAAATACAGTTTTTTTTTTTATTCATTATCCTTGGATAGAAAAAAACAAAAAAAAAAACCTCACTTATTGGAATTATTCTCACACTATTTCTAGTACTAGTATAGCTGTTCTTTGTACACTGTACTATTATTTGTAGTTCGTATTGGTTGACTTACAGTATTCCATTGAAAATCAATGGGTCATTGACCTTTTTTGTTTGATAATTGGGAATCAACATATTGAGCTACTTAAATTACAATGACTCAAAGTTGACCTTGATATAAATTTTTGGATTGAAAATCATTATTCAAAAGTCTATTTTTTATTTTAAAAAACCATTCATTGATTATGTTGGTTGCTTGTTTATACTACAATTATAACAATTAAAATAAATAAAATCTTTCTCCACTATTCCAAGTTAATTTAATTTTTTTTTTTAAACATTGTAATTACTTTATAAAAATTGTAATTTAGAATTATATTTATTGTTTTCATGTAATTTCTTATTATTCTACTTTTGTAATAATGCACCATTAAAAAATCTTATTATGTATAAAAATGATTGTTCGTTACTGAATTAGAAGGAGATAGTCAGGGTTCCGGTCAAAGAATATATTTGGGAAATAAATAAATAAAAAATTTATTTGACTTATAAATAGTTGATAACTATTTTTTGTTCTTTCTTGACCACACCCCTCGACTATCTCTTTCATATTTAAAATCTTCTATAAATATTTCATTTGAATAAAAATGTGTCTCATAATTGCAAAAATAAACTTCAAATACTAGAGGATGTTATAAACTGAATGTTTCATGACATGTTTATATAATTTTAAATTATGATATTAAAATATAGTATTCTGAACTAATTAAAAAAAAAAAAAA
>NW_027108887.1:8293-11340 GCF_000696795.3 Halyomorpha halys | reverse complement strand
GTGTGGTGTAAAATATGGGCATCGTTGGAAAACATGGCTTATTGTTAAATTGTTATTGCAATACTGGTAGTTCGGAGGCGTTTCTTTTGAAATAAGGTAGGAGTGGGTGGTGAGCCTCGTGTGACCTATCTTAGCCTGGTCAGTACAACCTCCTCTCTACGGCATTTGCGACTGGAGGTACCCCAGGGCTTCCATATCACAATACTAGGGGGACTGACAGGTTTGGTATTTGGGTTAGTCCTCTTTTGAGATTAAGTGAACGTGTATTAAGTTGGAATGTCCTATTCTCATTCGTGCAAAAACTTCTTCTCTTCTGTTTCCCCTTATGGCACTTGCCCACTTTTGTGTGTTTTTTAAAAATATTTCTCAGCTTATTAGTCAGTGGAACCTCAGTCCACATTGAATCCCAACTTTCCCGGACTCAGTTCCTTTTTTTATTTATTTATTTATTTATTTAAGTGTTTCGACCACTAGGGCCATTTACACTGGATTTACAAAGTAGATTACAATTGACATATTCACAAATTTACAATTGCATATTAACAATTACAATTTACATTTTATAAAGTTACAATTAGAATTGACGTAGTGAGTAAATTACTATATTAAATTATGCATCCATTTCTAGATGCAGGAATTAGAGTTAGACTCTGTGTGATCATAGATATTAATTATTTTTAAAAACTGAAAAAGTTTTTATATTGTTGTGGGGTTTTCTCTCATCATCTCCTGTAAATCTGAAGAGAATCGGTGTGATTCTTCAGTAAGAATGTGCCTAACGGTTAAATCGTTTCAGCAGTAGCGACAGATCGTTGTATTTTCTTTTTCCATGAGATGACAGTGGGTGAGTCGAGTATGGTCTATCCGAAGATGGGTTAATACATCTGTGTGTGGCAGATTTAAGTTTCTGGTCGGACGTTTCACTGTCTTTTGAACCATTGTTAACTTATTGTCTCTTGTGATAAACCATTCGTCTTGCCACTCTTGCCATCAAATAGATCTTTCCATGTTGATGATGTTACGACTTGATCTGTCAATGCTGGTTCAACTCTATTATTAATCGGTGTGTTGAAGGAAAAATTCTCAGTTCCTTAAAAATTCCTTTACGTCTTTCGGGTCTTACATTTGGAGTAATTGAACATTGTAGCTCTTTAGCCGCTTTGTTCGCTGCCTCATTTCTAGTTATTCCTGAATGCCCTTTTTTTAAGATGTTTTAACATGTCTATATAATTGTTAATTTTGTCTTTCCTGGGTCAGCTTTTACTAAAGTTTAATAGACTGCGGAGAGCAGACATAAAAAAAAATTATAATTCTACTTTTCGACGGCAATACTTGTCCACCGAGTCCAAATAACAGGGTCCCGCGAAATGGTATGTGAGTTGTACAAGAGCCTAAGAGGAGAAAAAAATACAGTTATTTCTCCCCAATTTTTTATTACTTTAATGAAAACTATGCATAATTTTTAGTCAAAATTGATGAATCTGTTAAATATAGTTGGGAGGAATAAAAAATGGCGGCTGTTTCAAAGCGTTAAAAAAATTATTTTTCATTCGGAGCTATATCTTTAAAACTACCAATAACACTAATAAACCTTAGAGGACTTACGGACTATAGATATCTATTAGCACTCAAATGATACGGACTATAGATATCTATTAGAACTCAAATAAAAGCTAGTTTAATGTTGTATAAAGTAATTTATAACGTTTATCTTCGCAAGTGATTTAACAAAATGTTAATTTCTAGTTAATATTTGATTTTTGAAAAAATATATCTCATGAACCATAAAAGGTTCATATGTCTACCAGCACTCAAAATAAAGGTAATTTAACTTACCATAAAGTAGTATGACACATTTCTTCATGAGTTATGAGATATACTTTTTCATTACCAAAAGTTCAGTACGAAGAACTAGAAATTGTCTAGTAATTTATTTTGGCAAATATCATGAAAACTTCTACTCCAACGAAGATGAATGTCGTGGCTATAAAGTAGTTTTAGAAGTTTATCTTCGGAGGAGTAGTAGTTTTCATGATATTTGCTAAAATAAATTGATTTTATTATAGTAGTTATTCGGTTTATAAAAACTACTACCCCTACGAAGATACGTGATATAAACTACTTTATGACTATTTAATGTAAGTTAAATTTCTTTTATTTGAAGTGCTGACAGACATATCTACGTCTTATGGTTCTTAACATATATCTTTTCAAAAATCAAACATTTTATCTGAACAACTAGAAATTAACAGTTTGTGAATTTATTTTGTAAAATATCATAAAAACTACTACTTATTCAAAGGTAAAGGTTAGAAACTATTTTATGGTAAATTTAACTGGCTTTAATTTAAGTGCTGACTAACATCTGTACTTCTTATGGTTTCTGAAATAAAGTCTTTCATAAATAAAACTTATTGTCTGAACAACTATAAATCATTTTTTTTTAGCAAATACCATGAAAAATACTATTCATACGAAGATTTTTTTTAATTTATTTATTTAATGTAATTTACAACTGTACAAAATAATATAATAAATAAATATGTTGTATGTTTCCTATACACTTGAAAATCTTGGGAAGAGTACCACAAGTGGGTGGTACTTCAAACATTAATTTAAATTAGAAGGTCCCGTGGCCATCTTCTTTTCATACGCCTCAGAGGATTATCAGGGATTGTTAAGGATGAATGATTAAGAATTAATGGGTCAGGAGTTTGGAATGAAAAGACGCATGTCTGTTTCGGGCCAAATCTGCAACGAATGGGATGTTAAGGTCTTTGTGAATGAGTTTATTTGTAACGTAATGAGGAGCATTAAGGATTTTACGTAAGATTTTGGATTGTAAGGATTGGATGCGGGAGGAATTTGATGGTTTGGTGGAGCCCCAGAACTCAATTCCATATGTCCAAATTGGTCTGATTATCGTAGTGTATACTAATTTTTTGTAGTGAATGGTTAGTTTAGAGCTTTTGTCAAGTAGGTGTTGTAGCAATCGGAATCTACGAGCAGTTTCTTGTCGTTTCTGTCTTGTGTGTAGATTCCAAGTA
>NW_027108887.1:0-8243 GCF_000696795.3 Halyomorpha halys | reverse complement strand
CTTGCAATTCAGTGTTGACAATATTATGAAATTAGCGATAATTATTAGTCTTATGTTGATAATTTCGCAATTTTAACAATTCGAAAACGTAGATTATTATTGGAGTATTTAAAAAGGATACTGTAGGACAGGAGGGAATCTGGTGAGATTTATTAGGATATATTTTGATTCTCCAGTTTTGACACCATTCTTTAATGGATGTTATGTGTGTCTGTAGTGTTTGTGATGCATTAGTTGGGTCGTTGTTTACAGACAGTATACATGTGTCATTAGCTTATGTTGTTAGGACTGTGTTAGGGAGGGTTGGGATGTCAGCTGTATAAACCGCATAAAGAATGGGACCTAAGATACTACCTTGAGGAACACCGGCGGACTGAGAAAAGAGAGATGAGTCATACGAAGATAAAGGTTATAAATTACTTTATAGTACATTAAACTAGCTTTAATTTGAGTGCTAATCGGCATCTATACGTCATATGGTTCCTGAGATATAGTTAATATTATAGATATAGTTAATTATAATCTCCCTAACCACTCAAACCCACTAGTTTCTAACCTTGCATCCTCTTCCATTCCTGACAATCCTCCGAGGCGCCTGAAAAGAAGATGGCCACGAGACCAGCTAATGTAAAATGTCATTAGAGTGCTACCAATGGGTAGTTGCTCTACACGCCTGCAACACTCCATTTTAACTAAGATCAAATTTACTAAATGTATTATGTAATATACAGTTGTAAATTTCAATAAAGTATTTAAAAAAAAAAATTCATATCCGAAGATTAAACGCTTAAAAATTATCAATTAATTATTAATTTAATTCTCATCCAAACCGATTGCTCTGAGCTGAGTATAGGGTTGATGGACGCCCATTACTTCAGGAACTGGTGGAGGGATTCTGGAATGATTCTCATAATGACTATTATTTCTCGATATCGAACCTTTATTTATTTATTTTTTTTTTACTATTTTTTATTACTTTAATGAAAACTATATATAATTACTAGTCTAAATTGATGAATCTACCAAGTATAAGTAGGGGAATTAAAAAATAGTGGATTTGGAGAGAACTGTTATTTTTTATTTCCCTTTCCTATACTTGGTAGACTCATCAATTTTGAACTGGTGGTTCTATCGATTAGAATGATAGTAAATATCATTAATAAAAATATGGATTAATAACGGTCCATTATAATTTGTAAATATAAACGAATATGATTTGCTTTTTCTTAAAAGAAATTTTGTTCGCCTACTTAACTTAAAGCCTCTGTGTATGTTTTTGTATTTTTGTGTGAGAATAAAATTATTTAATTGGATTAGAATTTTTTTATTTGAAAAAATGTATACTTTCTGAGATATGTGCTAATAAAGTTTAATTTTGTTCATAACTTTTTTCTTCTGGATAAATCACAGATTTAAGTCACTAAGAATCTTCTCAGAAAGAAAACGGAACATTTAGAAAAAAAATCACAGCTATAAAGCAAATAATAAATCAGTTAAGAACTTTCGGAAACCTAAGGTTTAGTAGCAAACGGACATTTCATTTTTATTTATATAAATTAGTATTTGTTTCCGACAAAATATTTATTTCTCATTTATTTTATAAACTATGATGAAATATTTTAACATGACCTCTCCGTAACATATGCTTCGTTTTCTCCGAAATTTCTTTAAGATTAGGTTTGATTTTATGGCGGTGACTCATTAGAGCGAACCTATATTTGATGAATTTGGTTTTAATGATATTTAAAAATTGTATTTGAGTCACGCTGAATTATCAGACTCATTGATAAGAACTATATGTAACTCATCGGATAATTAACTGCATAATATATCTACTATAAAGGATATATTCAGTATATTGGAAGATACCTATAAATATCTCTGAAATATCAGTCAATGTGTCGCCTATGCAATTTTTGCAACAGACCAAAGTTTTTTCTATCAACTCTTCACTCTTCATTTATTAAAACACCGTGAATATACTTAAGTTAACAAAAATGTTTGAAGTAATTACTGTGTAAAAACTTGATGAAGTATCATGGTGACACTACGAAACTACATAATGCCTAATGAAAAAATCTTGTGCACATCACACATCTTTTACTTACCTCTACATACGTCCCCAGCATTTATGTATATTGGTGGCCTCATGCTATTTTTGTGATTTTGGAAGGAAAAAAAAAAAAGTAGTTTCCATTATTTTTAACAAAATAAATTCACAAAATATTGATTTCTAGTTTTTCGGACAAAATTTTTGATTTATGAAAAAATACATCTCAGGAATCATTAGACGTATAGATGGCAATAAGCACTCAAATTGAAGCTAGTTTAATGTGCTGCAAAGTGGTTTATGTCATTTTTCTTCGTAGGGGTAGTAGTTGTTATGATAATCGCAAATGATGTGAACTTTCGTTATGAAATTTTATCCAAACCACTAGAAATCAATTTATTTTAGAAAATATCATGACTACTACTTATGCGATTATAAGTATAAATATTACATTATAGTAGATTGTACTTACTAGCTTTAACTTTAGTGCTAGTTGACTTTTCATTTGTACGTCAAATCGTTTGTGAGATATAGATTTCTCAAAATAAATTCACTTAACACTGATTTTCAGTGCATTTTTTTGAAATGTTGCTTTTTAAAAACCTATATTTTGGGAACTAATGAATGTAAATAGCTCTATTAGGACTCATATTGTAGCAAATTTACTCTAATTTAAATGATGTTGTCTTAGATTTTTCAGTGCTGTCGGTAGTTTCAAAGATAAGCTCCAAATGAAAAATCAATTTTTTAAAATTTTTACTTTATTATTAATTTTTCTATTAAATAATTTACATACCTCTGTATTACTATTCATTTGGATTCAGTTGGTTTCTTCATTTTATTTTATTTTTAATATTCCACTGTAGAATGAGGTGAAAACTCTTAAATGAACGTAACCAATCAATCATTATCAACTCTCAACATTACCTACTCAGTATTCTTCCTACCTCCTTGTATTTGATGTATGATATGGAATATTTGAAACACACTGAAATTGTGAAATTTTATTAAAAAACAATATATAAAAAACTACTTATTTAATTAATCTTTTTTCTTCTCGTCTTCTTTTTTATTAGCCATGTGCGTTTTCAGTTCGGTAATTTTCGCTTCCTTTTCTTGTAGCAGTTTGGTCTTTTCTTCGCACTCTTTGAGCAGGTTTTCTAAGGACTCCTTCTTGGGCGGACTTGGAGGCTTTTCGTCGGACGCTCTCATTCCCATAGCCATCATACCCATAGGCGGTTCTTCGCCGGCTCTCATCATCATGGCCTGCTGAGGGTTCACCATCCATGTCCTGGAATTAGCCATGGGCATAGGCGGCCGGTTCATGGGCGGTGGCATCATCGGACCCGGGTACCCCATGGGCATGGTAGCCCTCTGATTATGAGCACAGGGAGGATTGGCTTGTCTCCATCCTGCTCCTTCGAACTCCATAGCCATCATTGGTAGCATACCCTCCGGTGGCATGTCCATCCTCTGCATCATGGCTTGGTTTTGTGGATGTTGATGTGGTTGTGGTTGTGGTCCTGGCTGTGCCTGGCGCACGTGGTTGGGCATCAGCGACTTCTGGCTGCTGGTTCCGCAAGGCGCCTCTGCTTCTCTGGATTCATCTATCGGCAAATTATATCATTATATGTATATCAGCAACTATTATAAATAATTCTAGAAACAGTGGGAGGAAAAGTAGTGTCATAAAAGACTAACATATTTATTAACTAGTTTGAAGGTTTTAGAGCATTTTAAGTTGACATGGTTCTTCCTCAAGTCTATTTTTGTTCCAGAGTTCATTAAAGGGACTGTCTACTAGAATTGGGGATAAAATTAGTGTAAATTATAATTCCAAAATTCTGACTTAAAAACTGAAAATTATGTTACACTTTCTTGGTATATGATGAATTATTTAATGTTTTTATTTACGCTGGTCTCATCAATTCTCCATCTTAAAATGTGCCATAAAAAAAAAAAATTTTACTACTGGGACCCTTGAAGGGTACCTTGTAAGTAAGTGCAGTTACTAGACAAACGGTTGTACAAGGAATTAATTTGGTTAGAATAACCATCGAAGATCAGATTGTTACCCAATTAAGGGGTAAAGTTGTTAACCACTTTATGAGGCTAGGTGGACCCCAAAGTACTTCCAAAACCACAGGATTATCACGGCTTCCGTAACATAATAAATACTTATTTGTTACCGGCGGATTTGATTCCGGATTCTTGGAGTAAGCACAGTGCCTTACCAGTAAGCCACATCGCTCCCACTATAATTAAGTATATGTAATTACTTTATTGCTAAAATATAGTAACTTCTAGTTGTTCGATAAAGATTTCATATAAATAAATTCATATTCATGTGCATAAAAACTACTACTCCTACGTAGATAAACGTCATAATCTACATTATAGCGCATTCAACTGGCTTTAATTTGAGTGCTGACAGATATCTGTGCGTCTTATGGGTCCTGTGATACACTTTTTCATTACCAAAAGTTTAGTCCGAAGAACTAGAAATCCTCAAGTAATTTAGTTTGACAAATATCATGAAAACTTCTACTCCAACGAAGATGAACGTCATAAGCTACTTTATAGCACATTAAACTAGCTTTAATTTCACCGCTAAATCACAACTGCATGTCTCATGGTTCCTGAGATATAGATTTCCACAGGGCCGCCCAGTCTTACCAATTTGTGATGTCTAATGGCGGTACCGGTTCGAATCCGGCCTGGGACGTTGACTTTTTTCATTGAGTGGCGGTCCCACAAAATTAAGACCTTTGACCACCAACCATGGTTAGGCAGTATAGGACTCCATTGGGAGTCTTGGCCAGAAAAAAAAAAAAATAGATTTCCACAATAAATTCCAGAATATTTTTTGTCTAATGTTGCATAAAAAAAACTGTATGCCGGGAACTATTGAACGTAATAGCTCTGTCAAGGCTCATATTTTAGTAAATTTGCTCTACTTCAAATGATGTTCTATCAGGTTTTATAATATTTTTTATAATTTTAAAGATAGGGAGCTCTAAACGAAAAAAAAAATTGTTTTTAACCTTTTCAAACTTCCGCCATTTTGTATTCTCCTAATTATATTTGTTACTCACCAATTTTGTCTCGTAATACGACGAATATGACGTTTATCATAAACTACTTCATAGAACATTAAACTATCTTTAATTTGAGTACTAATTTGGAGCTCCGAATAAAAAATATATTTTTTAACGTTTAGAAAAAGCCGCCATTTTCTATTCCCCAAACAATGCTTGCCAGATTCATCTATTTTGACTAGTAACTATATATTGTTTTCATTAAAGTTCTAGTTTCTGAGATATGATGTTACAGCAAAAAAAAAAAATTATATCTGGGATTGAATATTGAAATTAGGATTTCTGGCGTTGTAAGTAGTTTTAACGATATGGAGTTCCGAATGGAAAAATATATATATTTTTTATAATTTTTAAACAGCTGCCATTTTTATTACCCTTACCCTATACTTGGCACCCTCGTCAATTTTGACTATAATTTACGTAGTTTTCATTAAAGTAATCGAAAATTGTGGTGAAGTAGCTCCTTTCTCCTCTTGGGCTCTTGGGCTATATATTAAAATTAGAAATTTAGTAAGAAACACGCCTGAGGACCGCTGATATATAAGTTAGTGGCTATAAACCTAAAGAAATATAAGGGGGTTATTTTTGGAAAATCAGTCATATAAGGCATACGCGCCCTCTAAGAGTGGGAAACCTTTTATCATCGTTTATTTTCAAAAAGCTAAACATATCAGAACCCATTGAAAGAAATGGGTATAAATACCTCTACTTTAAGTTTCGATTTTACTGGACTAAATAGCTAACCACATCCTCCCTCCTACCTGACTCTGAGGTGCTGTGATGGTGTTGTGCCGCGGGTAGATTGAAGACCATCGGATCCGCTGCCGCCTTTTGCTGCGTCCTGGAGGCCGGCTGAGGGCCTCCGTGCACCACCGGGCCGCACACCTTGGTCGGGCTGGCGTGCGGCGAGGGTCGGATCTCTATGCAGACCGTGGTACCGTGGGGTCCGCCGGGGTAGTACTCGTCGGCCGCCGACAGGACGGTACAGAAGCAGAGGAGTACAGCTAGTAGAACGTTCATCGTGGGGACTCGAGTGGCTGGGGTCACTGCCGGCCTATTTCAAGCAAATTGCACAAGATAACCTTCCCCCGGGCCCTGTAAACATTTAGCCAGGCGGGGTCTCTGTTCTGCTGATTTCGCAATTGAAAATATTGATTGTTTACCTCGATGTAGCCAACTTCCTTGTCGGAAATGTACGTATTGCCATTCCTTCTCTTGTATTTTTATTTTTCAGAAGTGTTAAATAGTGAATTACTACTTTAATGCACTAATTCGCTGGAAATATTCAAATTATGATAGGGATGTTAATGTTTCTCTCTCTCTCTCTCTTTTTTTTTTTTATTATATTCAATAAATGATTTATAATCATTTATATTGGTCGGGGTCTGCAACATCTTATTATTTTTTTTAATGTTCGGAAAAAGGTACCATTTTATATTTCCCTTACCTTTACTTGGCAGACTCGTCAATTTTGACTAGTAACTATGTATAGTTTTCATTAAAGTTCTGGCATATATCTTCGTAGGAGTGGTAGTTTTAATGATATTTGATCTCTGGAACCATAAGACTTCCAGAGCCCTGTTTCATAATGAAAGCTAATAGTATTAGTTCATAGTACGAGTGTAGAAATTAGTGTGGTAATAATACTAATACTTATTTTTTCATGATAAGGATTGACTATTAGTGATATTACAGGAATTAAAAAATACTAAAGTACAAGTTACTATTGTACAAGTCTGTGTAATTGAATTAAGATAAATCTACAAGACTAATAGTATTAGTTTGTACTTTATTATGAAACAGAGCCCAGATGTACGAATACAAATAGACAGTTTCACAAGTCTAAAAAGTACAGGATACCATTAAATTTCATAATATTTTTGTCTGTCTAGTATGTTTGTTCCTTTTATGATATCTATGAGTCATGCTTATTTTGTGAAATCGTAAAATGAATCAGAAGAATGAATTTGTAACATCCTTGAGCACTTGAGAAATAGTTTGCAAGGGCACACCTTTTCCTGAAATATTTTATGATCTGTATTTAAAATTTTGGAAAATCTCTTGTTGACTTGCTTTCTACCAAAGAATGGAAGCGGGAGCTTAGTATTCATGCAGGAAATATATATATATAATGGTGGTCAATAAAGGTATCAAAATAGTAATAGAAAACTATTTATTCCAACGTTCCGTCCCATTTTGTAGGGCTTCGTCAGGGCTAAATGAAAGAACAAGATACTGCCATTTTGAGAATTAACAGAGTTAATTAGTATAAAGTAAATAATTACAACAATATAAGGAAGAATTCTTTTTACATACTTTATAAACAATTATTTTGAAATATTTTTATTTTAATGTTGTATTCTAAAATGTTTATATCTTGTTCTTTCAATTAGCCCTGACGAAGCCCTGCAAAGTGGGACGGAACGTTGGTTAACAATAAATAGTTTTCCTTTACTATTTTGATAGCTTTATTGACCGCCACCCGGACTATGTTCCTCCGATCTACTTCATACGGTCAACTATCTTCTACCAATATGAAAAAAGAAATAACTTACTGAGAGATCAAGGATAAGTTCAAGAATCTGGGGGGACTACCAGAAATAAGAAAGTCAATAGGGAATACAAGTAAGAAATTCTATGTATTTTAGCAGAATTACCAATGACGCACCAACTATTATAGAACTAAATAAGAAGACGTTAAATTCTTATGTAACCTCTTAGTGGATGAACTAAGCTCTGGACAAGTTGTATTTTACGGACAGGTTTTTTTTCAGTTTCATTCGAGTATTTCATCTGAGTCATATATTGTGGTGAAATCCGATTGAGGAAAGTAAAATGAATTACAGATAATGTATATTTACTTTTATATGAGATATGTAGTAAGGAAAAGTTTTGCGATCTTGAAAGATTTCTATTACAACTTTTCAATGGAAATATAGGAGCGATTCAGAAAAAGTTATTAAGTAAAACAACTTAAGAAAGGAAAACATTAACCCCAATTTTCTATGTTTTTTCTTTTCAATTCCAGGATTCAGGATTTTGTGAGGAAATTAATTAATTTTAATTTTGAACAGACCAATACGAACTTTATTTAT
>NW_027108886.1:3015-4729 GCF_000696795.3 Halyomorpha halys | reverse complement strand
GAATAAGTTTAAATGAGTAGTTAAATATTTCTGTTACCTTGAATAAATTGTATTAACACATTGTTATTCTTTAGTATTTAATTTTTAAGAAATTGTTGTTCTATTTATTTATTGCTACCCAATTCAACTGGGCAGTATACATTTTGCAATTTAGTGTTTCTCTCTATCTTGTAATATTTTTTTAAAACAATTTATATCTTTTATTAAATATTATTTTTCATTTTTGCAGACAAGGAAGATCAGTCAATCCTGTGTACCGGAGAGTCAGGTGCTGGTAAAACAGAAAACACAAAGAAAGTTATCCAATACTTGGCCTACGTTGCAGCCTCAAAGCCCAAGTCTTCGACTTCACCTCATACGGTAAGTCATCTTCCAACATATCTTGTTTTTTATAATATTTATTTATACATTTTGCTGAATTATTATATTGTATATTATGTAATTTTAATATCTTTTCTTGAGGTGTATTGGTCAAATGTTTGAACTTTACAGTGACTAGTGTGTATGTCTTTCTGTCGGTTGAGGGTTCTTCTTTTAATATTGTTAACGTTTCTGTATGAATTTGGTTTCCATTCCATATATTTAATTTTTTTTTATATATATGCAACACATTTAACTTGTGTGAGATACTCTCAATTTCTGATGTTTTGTTTTATAAACATTAAAACAACTCTAATTTGCACAAAATCTTTGCATGAAAATTGTGATTTGTTATGAAGAACATAAATCATTTTCTTGAATGTCATTTAATTATCATGAATCATGCCTATTTAACAGTCAGAATTCTTCACTGTTGAATAAACTGGAATTATTTTTTATATTTCTATTTTATTTTCCATTTATTTTGTCTATCTAAAAATTGACCATTTATTTAAATTAGTATCACACATACCTCAAAATAATAATAAATTATATTGAGGTAACAAATGAAAACCTACGAAGATATATTATACTATTTTTAATATTTGAAATAAAAATGGTTGTACAGCTTAAAACATCGAAAAACCTTCAGAGCAAACTTGCTTCCAATTTGAATTAAATTAATTAACATATTAAATTACAATTTTATTTGAAATTTAAATTTAAGTCTGATAAATCCACATTACTTATTAATGTGTATTTAATTTTATCTACAATTTACTTCAATTTTCTCTACCCCTGATTTGTCTTCGAATTATTTCGATAAATAAAGTAATTTAATTCTAAAATACTGAAATAGTCCCTTTTTTTTGGAATAACGAAACTTTTTATTTCAAATACTACTTACTATATACATCTTTCAGTATTCTAGTCAGTAAGTTCTAAGATAAAGTGTTTTAGGAACTGATTTCCCTCAGATTTTTTATTAATTATTTTGTTCATTGCTTTTTGTGGTTTATGGTGAATGATATATCTTTATTATATTTCACAATCACTTCTGATAATAATAATGCATTTAACTGCTCCAAACAGTTATATATTATTATACATTTGTCGTATTAATCGGTATTTTTCAATTGATAATATTTACTGGTTTATTTCGTAAATTAATGAAGTGTGTACTCTATTTCTTAATATATATTAAGGGCTCTAGGTTTAGAATTGAGTTTATAAAGATACTGAGTAAACTTTTCAAATAAATAGTTTTTCCTTTGTAGTAGTCCTGTCAAGGCGTATTTGAATGACAAACTAATAGTTTGTGTATACATTTATTTCAAAATATATTTTATTTAAA
>NW_027108886.1:0-1169 GCF_000696795.3 Halyomorpha halys | reverse complement strand
AAATATCGATATTTGGATTAAATAAAATCGGAATATCTTTGCCATATTATATATCCTCCTCAATATATTGACTATTATCAATATTTCTTTTATTTATACATACTTTTAAGGTGCGACCTTTTTTTTTTTTTTTTTTTTAGAAACCGATATTTCGATATTATCGAAGGAGGGTATCGATAATCCGATATTATCGGTTACTCGATACCGATATTAAAATATCGGATATCGGAGACAAAATATCGATATTTCGATAATATCGATATCGATATCCCATCCCTACCTTAAAGGGAGTCTGGGGAGCCGTGTCATCCCCCCTAAATTCGAAGACTCCATATGTTGAATAAATTCAGTATTTTTAAATCCTTATTTAAGCTGAGAAATCTGTGATGAAACATTATCCAGAGAGGTTATTTTTCTCAAAATTGTTTATAAACGCTGTTTGAGACTTCAGAAAAGTCGCCCTAACTCAAAAAATCATGTTACGCCAGTACAGCGTATTAATACCCTATTGGTTTTAATTTTATTGTTGTTAGAAATACTTAGTCTACCCATATAAATCTGTTATTAGTCATAAAGATATAAAATTATTGTCTAAACAGGCATTGCCGTGATAGTAGGTATTGAAATTTTAGATCTTCACCACTACTCTCTATTAGTTGCAGGAACACTCTTGCCAGGGTTTTCACTACTATAGGAAGGATAGAGTCCAATTATAGTCATGACAAAAAGTATTTAGAGCTTAAAAATTGTTACCCTTGTTGCCGAACAGCAGGGAATGAAATATATTATTGGCGTTAGAGAAAACTGAATTAGGAGAGGTTTATTGTATTCATACGTTTATTACAACCATCCTAAAGATCGATATGATAACTTCGTATTAATATATTTTTCCTAACTACTACCTTGTGATTTATAAGTTCCATTTTATTGTAAATAAACATAATAAGTAAGCTAGGTGTGATCCGCATAGTAACCTTAGTTGTGTCTGCTCTCTTAGCCAACTTTCAAAATTATAATATATTATGTATTTTAACCAAAAATTATTTATTTAGCTTGGATTAGTAATTCAGTTCGGTGAAGCTTCGGTTTATTATTATTATAAATTTAGCATAAAGCCGTTCATAGAGGTAAATAGCTAATCAAACATATAGGTAATATATATATTAAAT
>NW_027108885.1:5530-6070 GCF_000696795.3 Halyomorpha halys | reverse complement strand
ATAATGTTGAAAAGCTTTCAATATTTAATTTGTTCAAAACATGTAATCAGGAAATTTTAATCCTTTAATAACCATAATGGATCCATTAGTGTTTGTTTTTTCAACAAATAAATATACCTTGCATATATTATTTTTACTAATGCTTACTAAATAAGAACTATGTATTTATAAAAAAAAGGATAAAAATATGATCCCATTTTAATACAGTCGTGTTATTATAATTATAATTATACTATTATTATTATTATTTACACGTAAAAATAACATTTTAATATTTTTCTAAATGTATCATAAAATAACTACAAACGTAAATAATCTGTGAAATCGTATTCATATTTTATTTAAAAACTTGTATAAATTTTCAGTAAAAGTTCAGTGAAAGTTTCAAAAACAGATCTGAATTTTAAACTGTATAAGAGCACATAACGAATAATCTGAGTTACATATGTGGTGAATTCGGTTTAGCGGGGTACTACTTTAGAATATATTCTGCCTTATCTTGGTAGCATATGAATATAAACTGTATATATAGTTAATAGA
>NW_027108885.1:0-1995 GCF_000696795.3 Halyomorpha halys | reverse complement strand
AACAGCCTTATCTGTAACGAGAGCATTCGTGTCGAAGTCAGGACTTCCATCACCGCTCGCTACATCAACTACCTTATTTTTTATGGTGGCTGCTTCTGAGTTATTTTTCCACTGAACCTACAATGGTTTTGTATCAACATCATTTCTGAAGATATATATTTATAAGTTAACTTATTGTATGTTAACAATAAGTTAATGAAGAATAACTTCATAATATAATCTAGCTCTAAAACAGGAGAACTCAACTCTTTCCCACGGGATTGTAAAAGTAGCAAAGTAAGGTTTCTGGAACTAGTGTGAATTTTGTTTAAAAGCTCTCTGCAATTTAGCTCTTGGTTCGCACTTGATCCCTGGTTCTCTTTGTGTTATTGTTATTTTAGGCGTTCAGTGTTTTGTTTTCTCTAAATGTACAATAAACTCATTTTTAAAAAGTCTTTGTACCCATCACTACTATAAGTTATGTGTATATAGAGAGAAATGCTTTATTAAGCCACGCTGCCCAATTACATTAGGTTGCTACAATACACAGCATACCTATCAACCCATGATCGGACATATATACAATACATATATTCATATATACAATACATTCATATATTCACATGAAATGACAATATATTTTTTTTTTCTTCTTTTTTTCCTTTACAATCAATACTCGTGTACAAATATAAATACTACAAATACTAAATACAAATATTTTTTAATTGAATATTAATTTTAACAATTTTATTTCATTAACTACAAATTTTTTTTCCCTTTCTCACTCTCCCAGACCTCCCCTTTCCAGTGATCCGCTATCCACGTTCGATCCGTTAAACAAATTTATCCATCATACAGTAATGTAAAATCTTTTTTTTTTTTTTTTTTTATTTATTTATTGATATTTACAACTGTTTAAAAAATACAACAAGTAAATTTGATCATAATGACATAATGATATGGTACAGGATGTAGAGAATCTACCCAGTAGTAGAACTCTAAAAACAGTCTACAATATAAGGTCACGAGGCCATCTTCTTTTCAGGCGCCTCGGAGGATTGCCAGGAATGGAAGAGGAAGCAAGGTTAGAAACTAGTGGGTTTGGGTGGCTAGGGAGTTTATTATGGAAGGAATAATATCGGGTTCGGGCTAGATCAATGTAAAGTCAAACCAAAGACATGATAGTCACCGCAGTAGATCAGTTTATACAAAGAAACAAACAAATATATAGATTTAGGAAAAAACAAAACAAAAAGTTAGTTAAAAGAAATACTCAATAAATAGATATGTTAAAATATATATTCAGACTGTAATAGACAAATGTTATGACTATGATTGTCTTAATGACGGATCCTCAAGATTCACAAAAAAACATATTAAAAGTAAAGAAAAAAAGTTATCAATACCAACATGGAATAGGGATTGATAACATTGTTATATTTTGAATCAGTTTCCAATTATTCAGTAACAAAAAAATTGACTATATCGGTAATAAAGATGAAGTGACTGTGACAACAGTTTTGAACTCTCAAATATTATTTTTCGCAGAAACTCCTTCCCCTTTGCCCCAGTTAGTGTGGGCCGCACATCGTTTACTTTCTGGCTTGTGGTCCGTAGACTTCTATGGATTAGGAACCACTAGTCTGCGGCCACTGGACTGAAAATGAGCTTCAAGAGAAAATCTATTCGTGATCAAAGGCGAAAAGTTCTTTTTATTTATCAGTGTCAGGCTAAGCTTACCGGGAGAAAACAAGTTACAATTTGCAGAATTACTGTCCTTTTTACGGGCATGAAATGTGGATGCTTACTTGATGTTGGAAAATAAGATGTGGCGCAGAATACGAGGATGCAGTAATTATTGAAGCAGTAATAATTTTATTTAATTCAATTACATTATGTTATAATGTATTACGTATTATTATTATGTTGCTAATAACCTATATTATTATTATAATTTATTAAATTGTATAACATGTAATATGCGTTCGAGGGGGCTGGGCTCTAAATAGAAGACTT
>NW_027108884.1:0-1530 GCF_000696795.3 Halyomorpha halys | reverse complement strand
ACTAAACAATTGGCGGCGGTGAAATGATAGGGCGTGGGTCCTGATTGTCCAAATCTAAGAGTATTTACACAAGTTCAAAGCTTATGCTTTGGAATGACGCAAATACAATACTTTCGAAAATGTACATGTATCCTCATTTATTGTTTATAGAAAGGAATTGTTTTAGATTTATTATCTTTGTTGATCCATTGAAACAACACAAATTAAAAATTATTTTTGATAATTATTTCACTGCTGTATAAGGTTAACATGCTTATCAAAGGAATATCTCTGATAAAAAGATTTTAAATAGCCATCATACTGATATTTTAAATTGAATAAATGTAGGATAGAGAACAATATACTAAATTAGTTCCATACTACCATGAAAATAAAGGTAAGTAGAAATAATAATTGTGAATAATCATTATATAAATGAAACTAATCTTTATAAGAAGAGGAAATTGAAGGTAAGTAATTGGAAAGATGGTGTGACAATAACAAAATAAGAGGAAAAATTTCCAAACAGAATTTAGGATCTTACTTTACTATCTTGAGTAATAATCAGTGCAACTATTTTGTTTTAAATGAGAGGTACAATAAATAACAATAAGTTTAATTATAACAAGATTGTAATTAGTTGACTAAATAGAGAACATGTACTATGATGATTAATCTAGTAAGTATAATAATAATGTATTTAAAACTTATTAATTTATTGTTTTGAATCATTTAAAACAAAAATGAATCAAATCATTTTTAACATGTGATAATCAGAATAATCGTTAACATGTGATTATCAGAATAATTTTTTATGTCTAAAATTGTTAATTTTTGTTCCAAGGGTGAGGATGAACCCTGGAAAAATCAAAATGAAATCAAAAATCTATTTTTTGTAAATTAAAGATGATATTGGTGAGGTTTTAATGTCATATTTTTTAGCATTTATTCAAATTGACTTCATATAAAATTCAATAAGAAGAAACTTCTCTATTTTAACACATTATACATTCTTTTTCACCTCGTGCATAAACAAAAAAATAAAATAAAATAATAGTCGACCTGGATTGTCAAGAATAGTTTCATCTATTCCACATTAACAATAATGTATTAATAAATATTTATTTGAAATAACTGAATAACTTCATTGGAAGGACCAAGACTCTTGGTTTTGTAAAGACTTAAAACTAAGATGGCTTGGTGAAAGGCTATTTCGTTATTGAGCGTTAATTGAACATCTGGGGAGCACGCAAAGGGTAACTGACACCTGGAAACAACTTCGTTACGAACTGTGATTCCGATGTAACGACCTTTCTCTCTGAAGTAACGCCAAGAAATTATTGGAGTAAACCGAAACACTATGATTTATCCAAATATTTTTAATTAGGAATAGTAGGAAGTATTATAAGACTAAAACATAGTAACTTGATGGCCAAGTTGTCTAGTTTTCCTATTGCAAATTTATCAATATCTTGTCTATTTCCTTAAGGAATGCTTTACGAAGTCAGTGGTATATGTTTATGTAGAGTTTAAATTGCGAGAAAAAAAAAA
>NW_027108883.1:0-1146 GCF_000696795.3 Halyomorpha halys | reverse complement strand
CCCTCTATTTTCAATCCGCTGGTGTTCCTCAAGGTAGTATTCTCGGTCCCATCCTCTACACCATCTATACAGCTGACATACCAACAACGCCTAACACTATCCTTACCACGTATGCTGATGACACGTGTGCTCACAGTTAGTAATAACCCTTTGATTGCATCCCAAACTCTCCAGTCCCATATCACAATCCTCGAAGAATGGTGTCGAAATTAGAGAATAAAAATAAATCCCAACAAATCACATTTAGCCCACAGATTCCCACAAATCCCAAGATTGCCTACAGTACCACAGACAAATGAGGAGCCGGAAAAAGAACAAGAGAAACAAGATCCTCCTCCACAGACAATTGATAAAGTCTGTCCAATCTGTGGGCTAAATTTTAAGGGTGATAGAGGACTTGGAACCCAGATGGCGAAAAAGCATCCCAGGGAAGCATACAAAAAAAAAAACTAAGGGGCTTATTAAGCATGGTAAGAGATAATGAGGTCGGAGAGGGGGAGATACATCCTGCGGTATTGGAGGGCATTGATACCAATATCCGCAGGAGTATCAAGGCCATCATTGGGCTCCCCGCTAACACCTCGTCGGCGATGCTGTACGCACCCAGGAGATATCGAGGACTGGGCCTGATCCGCTGTCAATGGGAAGCTCTACTACAGCATTGGTCCATTGTCCAGCGACTGTCGAATGTTCCGGATGCCCTATTCCAGTCTATATTCAGTTACGAAGCCGAAATCGCGGCATGTGCTGATAGACTTGGAGTGGATAGGGGCAACCAAAGTGTGAGAGCATATATAAAATAGTATTTTAAATATTCGAATAAAAAAGTATTCGGATTGTTTAGTCGTATTTTTATTCAAATAAAAAAGTATTCGTCTCTCGTCAATCGAATAATTTTTGCCCAACTCTGGTACATTCTCAAGTAGTATATAATAGTACATTCACAAATAGCACTTAATAATCGATTATAAGATTATTAAAATAATCGATTCATTAGACGCATCATCATTGTTTACTAATATATACATTGCAGCAATAAAAACTATCAATAAAACAAAATAAACATACAGCTATCCTTTTTTTTTTTTTTTTATTATTTATTGATATTTACAACTGTATAAAAAAATACAACCAGTAAATTTGATC
>NW_027108882.1:7136-8571 GCF_000696795.3 Halyomorpha halys | reverse complement strand
ACACCTTAGTTTCCTTTTATTTCATGTTATCTATTCTCTTACAATGTTACATCGTAATGTCTTTTTTAGCCCTGATGAAGGCAACAAAGTGGGGCGAACCGTTGGCCCAAAATAAATAGTTTTATTACTATTTAAGTTCTTTAACTATATATTTTTTTCAACCAAACGTTGCACCCTCGATTCGGAAGGTTTACACCTCTCTCTATCTAAGCGATTTCGTGCCTTTCACTATCACTAGTGAGCAACACTCAGAAACTTAAAACTTTTAACTTAATAGCTACGTATCTACCACACTACCATTACAGCATCTGATTTGCACAAAAACTTTTAATTGGTAAATTGATCTTGATATGAGACACTCTTTTGAAATTTTGAAATCCAATAATTATAAATGGGTATCTAGATTTATATTAGAGATATATATATATTAGATTAGGCACTAAGATTTGTTCTATACTGAAACAAAAAGTTATTTTGAAACTAATTCTCTCTACACACAAACAAGAAAGAAAGCCGTATGAACTGTTTGAAACCAGAAGAATGTTTCAGAAATTCCACATATGATTCATGTTTTCATTGATCTCTGTAGTAAAATATTTGCAAGTTTCATAAATTCTTCATAAATATTATTTTTTTTTTTTTTTGCCTCTTCAGAAGGCAATGCCATTTTTATTATTTTATGAAAAGCTTCACGGAAAAAACAACAAAATTATACGCCACATGGCTGCAACAGAAAGAACTGAAAATTACTAAATTAGTAGATTGGAGAAAGATAGTCCGAATGGTGGTCAATAAACGTATTAAAATAGTAAAAGAAAACTATATGTAAACCAACGTTTCGCCTCACTTTACAGGGATTCGTCAGGGCTGATAAGAATTAAGTTCTGCTACTAACTTAACCAACTTATCAATTGGTAGCAGAACTTCATTCTTATCAGCCCTGACGAAGCACTGCAAAGTGGGGCGAAACGTTGCTTAACAAAAAATAGTTTTCTTTTAATATTTTGATACCTTTATTGACCGCCACTCGGACTATCTTCCTACAATCTACTTCAAACGGTCAACTATCTTCTTCCAATAATAAATTAGCAGTTTGTGGAGTTCATACTTAACGTATTCATCGCGTGGATTCCACAATGGTTGGTTCATAATATCCTGGGTTCGATTCTCACCAGAGTCAGAGAATATTTATTTCGCTTCGGCCCCTAGAAATGAATCATGACGTAAATATAAGATGGTCAGGGTTGCGGTCAAAAAAGAGAACAAATAGTTTATAACTATTTTAATGTCCGACGTCTCGTCCCACTTTGCAGGGCTTCATCAGGGCTGTTCAAAGCGAAAGGTTGAAAAGCTAAACCGAATCTTGACGTAATTCTAATCTGCATACATGCATAGAGCCGTAAAAAAAAAATTCTAGTCGACGAGTGAACTTATT
>NW_027108882.1:0-493 GCF_000696795.3 Halyomorpha halys | reverse complement strand
CAATTTAACTTCAGATTTATTAAATGTATTATAATGTACAGTTGTAAATAGCAATAAATAAATATTTAAAAAAAAATTATATTATATAATATGTATGTAAAAATTTCCCTCAGTAGTGTTACATATACGATGAATTGTATAGCATAGTATAGCATACTAACGTTGTCTCTCTAGCATTCGGGTTTGTAAAAAGGTTTAAGCGAAATATTAAAAATTTCATTCCACTTTTTACTTTTTTCCTATAAAAATATTTTAATTTAACAGTTCATTCAATATCTTTGTAATAATATTACAATAGCAATTAAAACAAAGATATGAGTTTTTTGATCATACCCTTAATCATAATTAAAACTGCTTCACAATATATGTTCATCATATACACGGATTTTATATTCCCTATTTACAACAATCCAACAAGATCTACCTTGCCCTAGTAGATTGCAAAGTCAGACATGATAGAGCACTTTAATTGAAAAGGCCGTATCTTTGATTT
>NW_027108881.1:2801-3611 GCF_000696795.3 Halyomorpha halys | reverse complement strand
ATATCATTGAATAACATGAAATACATATCATTGATTTATATTTACATTAATATATGTTTGCTTATTCAGTGTTTATATTTATGGGTTGCAGTTTTGTCATATATTATTTACGTCATGAAACGAGCAATGTATTTCCCAAGTACATCGCGCAAGGCCTTGGATCTCCACAGTCTATCGCGCCAAATATAATAATAATAATAATATGTATATTAACTTATTACCGCCCGAATAATTTTTTCATAAAAATTTTGTAATTCGTACCTTACAAAAGCCTGCAAATATTAATACAAAAGTGATTTTTAGTCATATGAGTAGAAAACGAGCGTCCATTGAAAATTTGTAACCTTAACCAAAAAAATACATGGTGACACATCATTAAACTACAAACTAATTTATTAAATATTCATTTGGAAGATGAATGTGTATAATTTTTTTTTACCGAGTAATTGTATGTTTAGATTTTTATATCTTAAAGAAATAATTAGTTAAAAACATACTTCCATTTCACAATAAATTATTAATAATTAAAAAATATCTACATTTACATAATGTCTGGGACACTGTTCCATAGCTTCTTTCTTAGTGTTTACAACAGAAAAGAAATTAAACTGTACAATTCAATTTCCCCAAAAATAAATAAATAAATATTTTCTGATAGCTTTACTAAAACCAATTTATAGACAGAATCGATGTAATTACGTAAATTAAAAAAAAAAAAAATAAAAATAAATAAAATCACAAATATTTATGATGACTACATAGTATATTAATATATGTCAACGCTTTGCGAGGTGAGGCAGACCTCGGAGG
>NW_027108881.1:0-340 GCF_000696795.3 Halyomorpha halys | reverse complement strand
AGAGTGCTACCAATGGGTAGTTGCTCTACACGCCTGTAACACTCCATTTTAACTAAGACCATATTTACTAAATGTATTATGTAATATACAGTTGTCAATTTCAATAGTTATTAAAAAAAAATAAAAGTATTTAGCAGTTTTGGCAAACAGAACCGGGGTATTATTCACATCTTAAATCAGATCGCCGTAAAAGAGGAATATGGGATATGCTTGAGTGAGATGTAATGAGAAAATTAGATATATAGTGTTAATTACAAAGCAAAACAAAAAATTAATAATAAAAATTTATTGTAATTTAGTTATTAGTAAAAAAAGTGCGGTAAAAATTGTTAAAATGTAT
>NW_027108880.1:0-1251 GCF_000696795.3 Halyomorpha halys | reverse complement strand
AATGTTAATATTTGTTTTGAGGCAGTGTCCTGGGTCGAGGATTATCAGGAATTGTTAAGGATAAAAGATTAAGAATTAATGGGTCAGGTTGGTTAAGGAGTTTGGAATAAAAAGACGCATATCTGTTTTGGGTCAAATCTGCAACGAATGGGATGTTAAGGTCTTTATAAATGAGTTTATTTGTGACGTAATAAGGAGCATCAAGGATTTTAAATTTGATTTAAGTTTATAATGGAATGGAATTGGCTTGTAGAGAAACTACCCATTAGTAGCACTCTATTTACGTTTTTACATTAGAAGGTCTCCTGGCCATCTTCTTTTCAGGCGCCTCGGAGGATCGTCATGAATGGAAGAGGAACCAAGGTTAGACACTAGTGGGTTTGGGTCGTTAGGGAGCATATAATGGAAGGATTGATATCTGGTTCGGGCTAGATCGGTTATATATGGAACATTAAGGTCTTTGGTATGATTTTATTTGTAACAAAGTAAGAAGCATTCAGGATTTCAACAATTAAAATTGAAGCCATTGTCACAGATTTTAAAGATTTGTTTTTTTATATTTTTTCAATGATATTTTTATTAACTATTTAAATTTTAATGATGATACTTTAAATACTTTACGTGTTATCCATTTATAAAAATGTATAAAATAAGAGAAGAAATTCCTTATATCATCTTTTATCATCTTTCATCTCTTAATTTGTACTTTCTTTAATATTTCTTCTCTTATTTTATCTCTTATCTATCTGTTACTATTACCGTTTTCATTTATTGTTTATAACCTTCAATTTTTTTCTTATTATATTTTACGTTTCATTGTATACCCCTGTTATTTTCCACTATGTTTTTTTTTTTTATACTGTGACAAGTGTTTGTATCTTTTTTAGCCCTGACGAAGCCCTACAACGTGGGGCGAAACGTTGACTCAAATAAAAATAGTACTCCCATTTACTATTTGAGTTTTATTTGACCGCACCCGGACCAAATTCCACACATTGGTACACACGGTCAATCAGCAATCTTCCAGTCTAATTTCATTACCAAAAACATATAGATTTTAAATCCAACTGAGTTAGTTAAAATTTAAATTTTGGTGATGGTGTATGGTCGGAATACTTTATAAAATAAATAAAAAATTATAAAAAAGTGTTTGAGTTGTTGGTGGGTTGATTTACTAGGTTCAGAGTAGCGTTGGACAAGAATATATTTTTTAAATTTTCGAATGTTTATAATAAACAATAATAATAATTA
>NW_027108879.1:13470-14124 GCF_000696795.3 Halyomorpha halys | reverse complement strand
TTATCTACAGGTGAACAACCTATTCTAACCATGGTTGGGGCTCAAGTTTTTCATTTTGTGGGAATTTAATTTTTTAATGAAAAAGTCAACGCCCTAAGGCCGGATTCGAACCGGCACCACCCGCAGGATGATAGACTTACTCCTAACCCACTTTAAAAAGCAAACTATTATTTAATCAACATATCAATCGAGATTGGAAAACACAAGGAAAATTTTTATAAAAATATATCTATAGTTTAATAAAAAATACAAATTATCCAGTAGGAATAAATTGATAATATATAAAGCGGTACTAAGACACATTTTAATTTATATCTGCTCCATATGGATTTTTACTAGTTCAACCAATATTAAAAAAATGCAATTATTCTAAAACAAATGTCTCAGAATTGTTAATAATGATTTCTATTACAATAGAATATCTGAAATGAACTCTGAATTAAATATCGACACCGTACAGGATTAAATATATAAATTGACACATAATTTCTTCCAGTCTTGTCATAACTCATAGAACTACATTTTACATTTAAAACAACGACTGACATGGAATCCTCGCACAAGACTGAAAAGACAGGAAACAGCTCGTCGATTCCGACTATTACAACATTTACTAGACAAACGGTCCAAACTTCCAATCCATTACAAAAGACT
>NW_027108879.1:9235-9855 GCF_000696795.3 Halyomorpha halys | reverse complement strand
AGACGTCTCAAAGGATTATCGGGGATTGTTAAGGATGAGAGATTAAGAACTAATGGGTCACGAATTTGAAATGAAAAGACACATATCTATTTCGGATAGATATTTATATACAATACAATACATTTTAACAGAGTAACAGAAATTAACATTTTGTGAGTTTATTTTGGAATATATGTAAGTTCGTATAGTTTTTTACTGGTGATTTCAATAAAAACTTCAGATTCTTGTAAATATTTTTAGTCAATTATATATGACCCATTTTAATCAATTAAATGTTGCCATCGTTCAGATAATTTTTTAATTCCTTCCTCCCAGAACTTCTCAGATTTTTGCGCAATAAATTCCTCTATGTGCGTTTTGCAGTCCTCGAGCGAGTTAAAGAAACACTTTAGAGAGAGTTTTGAAGGGTCCGAAATAAGTGAAATTCTGTTGAGGCAAGGTCTGGTGAATAGGGTGGGTGGGGGAACAAATTCGAGAAACATATCCCACAGCTCCCAAATGATTTGAGATATGTTAAGCGTTATTACTAGTAAGGGGACCAAGAAAAAAAAAGTATATAAATAAAGAAAAATTGATAACAGAAAGTAACAAAAAAAGTACTTATATCTAATATTTCTACG
>NW_027108879.1:8323-8798 GCF_000696795.3 Halyomorpha halys | reverse complement strand
TTCAACAATTGTTTATATAGGGGTATATTTTAGTTATATTGTGGGCATAAAGCTTCGGGGTTTTCGTTATTTCCAAGAAAAAATAACGTGGCGCCTAAGGAGTAATTTATTCTTTATTGTTTTGTCATTTTTTTTTTCCTGTTGCGATTATATTTATTTTTTTTTATTTTCCTTTAACTCACCCCCTTCTCTCCTGAGTGTGGGCAACTATAAACGATAAAAATATAACTAAGCATAAGTCAAAATTTGCGGTTATATACTCTACTTTAAATGGTGTTCTCTTAGGTTTTCTAGTGGTATTGGTAATTTTAAAGATATAGAGCTCCGTATGAAAAATTAATGTGTTTAGGATTTGAAACAGCCACCATTTTTTATTCCTGCTAACTATTGGTTGACTCATCAATCTCGACAAGTAATTATACTTAGTTTTCAAAAAATAATAAAAAATTGCAGTGAAATAATTTCTCTTTTTTCC
>NW_027108879.1:4937-8273 GCF_000696795.3 Halyomorpha halys | reverse complement strand
CTAACTATTGGTTGACTCATCAATCTCGACAAGTAATTATACTTAGTTTTCAAAAAATAATAAAAAATTGCAGTGAAATAATTTCTCTTTTTTCCCCGGCTCCTACACTAATAGTACTTGGGATGAATAGCAAATAATTTAGTGATTAATATTTGAGGGAGTCTGTGAAATTGAAAACTAAGATTGACTACGATAATTCGTCGAATGAGAATTCGGCCACGAAACGTTAGAGATTTAAAAAAGACTAATTAAGTATTTTGAAGTTATTTTATTATAATTGATAAAAAAAATTATTGTTACATTTTAGATATTAGGAAGGGATGAATAGGATTCCCCAAACGTTCAAATATTATACTTAACCATAACTGTGTTTTAATTATGACTTGTAAACAAAAAAAAATTAATGTGGAATCAGGATGCGAGACAAATTAAACCATTATCATAATAGTCGTAAATGAAACATTCCTTAATGTCAACTGTTTTCCATGATAGCTCTCCATGTTGACGTTAACTCCTGTACTTCTTCGAAGGACAGAGGATGAAGAAGGCCCTAGGTAGGTGCAATACGATGCAGTGAGGGAGCAGTGAACTGTCAAGGTCGGGGATAGTCCCAGCCTGTCATCCTCTCTAGGGCGGCTCTCCGAACTAGTGGGATTCCAGGGTAACCTGCATCCCAGGGTATAAGGTTATGGTAGAAAGGAAATAATTAAAAAAAAAAAAAAAAATGTACGACAGATGAGAACAAACTAACTCTTCAAGATATAGTTGGTGTACTATTTTATTTTATTTTTATTAAAATGTGTTTACTTAAAAAATATTTTAAAAAATGGTCCCACACAACAATTAAAAAAACGTATATAGACAATGGAAAAACATTTGTCTGTCGAATTTTGACTAAAACTATAAATAACAAAACTACAAAATAACAAACAACCGTTATATACCTTAAAAACAATGATTTAAACGAGTCAATAATTTAAAATAACAATATAATAATTATTATGAACTGTTTATAGTTGACCGTAGGTTAATAAGTGGAGAAGATGATGAGGGGGGGGGAGTGTGGTCAGGAAATAAACAAAAATATATTTTTAGTGCCTACGTTTAGACCTGAATTTCAGGTATTCATCAGGGCTAAAAAACAAAAAAGAGATAACAACCATTATTAAGAGAAACATAAAAATTAAAAGAAATAAATAAACCAACAAATTAAGAAAGATACATAACAATGAATTGAATATAAAATAGTTGATTAATAACCATGGAATTAGACGGTATACTACATTGATACATGATTGATAACAATGAAAGAAGAAATATAATTTTGTATAGGTAAGAAGATATGTACCTACAAGATAAGATACGTAAGTAGTGTCTAAAAAACTGAAAAAACAATTTGAATCGACATAGTGAACTGTATAAAAGAAAATGAAATATATGATACGATAGGTAAGTAACTTATATATGAATAACAATGTGTATATATCAATTTTTTTGTTTATTTGCTGACTGCAGCTCCCGACCAACTTCTTCATATAGTAATTATGATTAAAAAAACATATCAATGGTAACAAAGTGTTATATGGCATTGATTCATCAAATATTAAATATTATCCAACTGAGCTCTTTCGAGTGTAGCCGGTCGTACATAGTTGCTAAGAGCTCTTCAATTCGAGCCTTTTAGTAAAGTGAATAATTGTTCCGGAGAGCAGCCCAGGATATTTATTCTGATTTCATTATACTCGTGACAGGTTGTTAAGAATTGAAAGGTGTCTTCCTTTCATCGGAGTAACATAACGAGCAGCCATCGGTACTATCATGTATCCACGTTTTTACGCTTACGCTTGAGTAATTCGTGGAATCTAACGTTTGAAGTAGTACATTTTATGATCTAGTGTGAAATATAAATTTAATGTAGGAGCGCTGTGGCTCTGTGGTAAGGCACGATGCTACTAACTCCATGAATCCGGGTTGAATCCGGCAGGGCAGAAAATTGTTTTCTGTACACTGTAGCCGTGAATCAATCCTGTGAGTTCTGGATCCTCCACAGCCTCATTAATTGGGTCCCCTTAATTTGGTGAAAATCTGAGAGTCGAGCGTGATTCTGACCAAATCATTTCCTTGCACAACCGTTGGTCTAGAAACAGTACTTCCTTACAAAGTACTACGCCCTTTAACCCTCATGTGGTAAATAAAATAAAAAATTATATCTCAAAATTCAAAGGAAAAATAAGTAAAACATTAAATATATATATATATGATCGTACTTCAGATATAAATTCACAACAATTAAAAATATATTTCAGGCTATTTCGCCCCGATCTAATAAAATTAGCCTATGAAACAATAAGACAACGGAGAATTATATTAATTTATTAATAAGCTTTTCATATCTTATGCAAGTCAATATTTCATTTAAATATAAATATTTTAGTTCAAATTCAAAATCAAAAATGTTTTTATTCAAAAACAAACAAAACAAGAATACATACAACAGTTAAAACACATATATAGACAATGGACAGAACATCCGTCTGTCGAAGTCTGTGAGGAATTTTGACTAAAACTACATAAATAATAAAACATTAAAAAAAAAAAACATTATATACCTTAAAAAAATGATTTTAACAAGTGAATAGCTTAAAATAACAATATAGTATTTATATTTTAAGAAACACATCAATGGTGACAAAAGTGTGGTATAGCTTTAATCCCTCAAATACTAACCAACTGTGCTCTTTCCAGGGTAGCCCGTCGTACATGGTCGATAAGAGCCCTCCAATTAATAAACTGAGTACTAGTTGTGGAGAGCAGGTCCACAGCCCAAAATATCTAACTCTAATTTCACTGCACTTTTAATATAACTCAAGTGACAGTATAATAGAAATGAAAATACATTAAATTGCAATTAATCTAAAAACTGATATCGCTCACTTGTCAACAATAATATTTAAATTTTCTGACAATGACGTAAGGCATATAATCTATTTATTACAAAATGTATTGTGGTCTAAATTCTTATTTATTTTATTATTAAAAATGTAATCAATGTTAATTGTGAATAATAACGTAACATTTAAACATAGTATACACAAATTAATTTTGCTTAAAATTTTTAAACCATGTACGACGGGCTACACTGGAAAGAGCACAGTTGGTTAGTATTTGAGGGATTAAAGCTATACCACACTTTTGTCACCATTGATGTGTTTCTTAAAACATAAATACTATATTGTTATTTGTGTTAGTTTGGTTTGGTTGTTTAATGGCGCCAAACTACATTGGTCATCAACGCCATTTATATTTTATTTAATTTTGCTAATATTCGTTAAATTT
>NW_027108879.1:3231-4417 GCF_000696795.3 Halyomorpha halys | reverse complement strand
GAGTGGGTGAGCCTCGTGTGACCTATTCTCAGCCAGGTCAGTACAACTCCCTCTCTACGGTATTTGCGACTGGAGGTACCCCAGGGCTTGACATCCTTTTTAATAATTTTTAATTTGCTCATTGGGCTTTCGTTCCACAAAGATTGCCATTTATCTTTGACTTCCTTTGCAAGATGCCTACATATCTCTGACAGAGTTAAAATTGCTTTACCCCGTCCCGGAAGCGCGAGTGCTTCTCTTGCAGCGTGATCGGCCAGTATACAACTATATTGTTATTTCAAGCTATTCACTTGTTAAAATCATTTTTTTAAAAGGTATATAACGTATTTTTTAAAAAAAGTTTTATTATTTATGTATTTTTAGTCAAAATTCCACACAGACTTCAACTGACCGATGTTCTGTCCATTGCCTATATATATGTTTTTAACTGCTGTATGGATTCATGTTTTGTATATTTTTTTAATAAACACATTTTTGTTTTTTTAGTTCACCGGATGCATAATTTAGTATAGCAATTTACTAACTAATTCAATTTTAGAGAGAGAGAAATACTTTATTCATCTATGTTGCCCAAATACATCAGGTTGCTATATAACAAAGCATTCTTATGAATCCGTAATCGGACATACATAAATTAAATATAATTACTTGGTATAATAAGATATAAAGAAAACAATTTTTTTCCCCTACAGTTTCCTTTTACGATTTACAATTAAAATAACTGTAAATTGTAACTGTAAATATATAATTGTAATTGTAAGTTTGTTATTGTAATTATAAATTTGTAACTTTCTCACTTTTTAATTGTAATTGTAAATTTGTAACCTTCTAGCTTTGTAATCGTAATTGTAAATTTGTAACTTTCTCACTTTGTAATTGTAAATTTGTAACTTTCCCACTTTGTAATTGTAACTTTCTTCATATGTCAATTGTAATCTACTAACTCTGTAAACCCAATCTAAATTGCCTTAGCGGTCAAAACACTTAAATAAATAATATTAATGAGAACACTTAAACGTACGTACACGTAAACACTTAAATAAATAATAGTTCACCGTAGTTAGTATGAGATGGTCGTGGGAGTGAGGAGGAGGGGAGGGCGTTAGCAAAAATGCACAAGTAAACAAAAACATATTTATTTGTACCTACGGACCTGAATTTCAGGTCTTCATCAGAGCTAAAAAAA
>NW_027108879.1:0-476 GCF_000696795.3 Halyomorpha halys | reverse complement strand
GAAACAGCAGCCATTTTGTATTCCCCCTAACTAAACTTGGCAGACTCATCAGTTTTGACTAGTAATTATACATAGTTTTCATTAAAGTAATCAAAAATTGGGGTGAAATAACTGACTTTTTTCTGCTCTTGGGCTCTTGTACTAATAAATATTAGAGGTATTCATAATTTGTTAAATTTAAAAAGTTTTAGCATGCTAAATATTAAATGTATAACAGCGGATTTTCTGAGCAACTCGCTTTATAACCTTTTCTTCTAAAACTTCAAGTTATTGAGTACTTATAAATTTTGATTAAAGTAATTTATTATAACATGCCTAAATTAAGTGAAAAGTGGAAGTTTGGCCACTTGTTGATCTTCTAATTTGTGAGGAAGAGAATCTAGATGAACTAATTGACAACTGTCATTACATTATTATTATTGTCATTCATAGCTTTATTAGTTTTAAAAACATCCAACAGTACTAACACAATCGAA
>NW_027108878.1:1338385-1343641 GCF_000696795.3 Halyomorpha halys | reverse complement strand
GCCCATGACCAACTCAAAGAAAATGAAAAAATGGGTACCGAGTATTGCATTACACCAAAAGAAAAATTGTCTTCAACATGTATAATAATTTCTTGCATTTAATTAGTCGAGTTAGGCTAAGTACCATTAAACAATGCATACACTCATTTAACGTACGAGAATTCAATTTATATTTTATTTCATTTCACTTGACGAAAAATAATAAATACGTATGTAAAAAAGTAGACCATTAAATCATTAACACAATTCAAGTCAAAATAATACGTTAATAGCTAAAATATAAAGAAATCATTCGATATTAAATGTTCAGCTTTAGCCGCAGATAAATTAAACAATTGAAAGTTTATCATCGAGATCTTCAGCTTCCGCGGCGAGGAAGAAGAGAAAGTACTTTTTTTTTCCTTGGACCCTAAAAACTAAACTCGATTCATTAGGTATTCAATCGCCTGGAATTAGGCTGGCATTTCACTTTGTTTCCTGGCTTCAACCTGCTAAACTAATAGAAATTAGGGACTTGGACAAATTAAAAAAAAAAATTAGATCAAATCAGGATTATAACTTGGCAAAATACGAACAATATGACATTAGATATGCACTAAATTTACGAATTTTTATTACAGTTATCAAAACGTTTGAACCATTTCTGTAAGTCTGTGATATTTACAGCTTTACAGGATAAGGGTTAATCTCACTTAACCTTTTTGTTCTGTTTTAATCCGAATGTTTTATCTTCAATAGTTTTAGCTATTATATTTATCAAATTTAGTTAAATACTAAATTTAAATAAATTGAGTTTTGCTCCTCAAACCATGAATTTAAAAACATATATAAAGACTACATAATGACACTAACTAAGATCTTATTTAATATTGAATAAATCAATAACACAACCAAAAGGGCTACATTTTAACCTTTCAAAGTAAAGAAAATAAAGTACAAATCGGCTGATGTTCCACCAATTCCGTTATCTTAAGGACTAACATTACAATTACATTACATAATTAAAATCAAAATTAAAATTAATTAACATCAAAATTTAAATTGACTAACATCAAGATTCAACTTAATTACCATAAAAATTAACTAACATGAAAATTAAAATTAATTTTAATATTAAAACTAGAAGATATACCACATCCTAAGTCAACATGACTATCATTTAGAAAAAGAGAAAAATTAACAGCTGATTAGTAAAGTAAACTATTTCAAGTACAGAAAGAGGCAAATCATTAAACGGTTTATTATTGAAATTAATTATTTATTTCAAAAGACTTTCCTTAACGCTAAAATGTAATAATACGAAAATTGTTCCTCGAACTTTACTAAAATGTTTTTTTTTTCAGCTGTGCAGCATGAAAAAAAAAGTCTCAATGAAATTATGCACAAAATACTTTTTAAAAATATGTCTAAAAAACCCATGACGTATTATCTATGCTAGTACTGGTCCGATTTATGTTTATTATGTTTGTAGCGATTTTTAGATAATTTAATTTTCTTTTCAAATGGCCATCACAAAATCAATGGACGGCGGACGGGCAATTTTTTATTTTCCATTTTTGAATGAATAATACATATGAACGTTAAATGTTTTTTACTGGTTCGATAACAAATGTTCGTTATTGTAAAAAAAATATAAATAAATAAATAAACCAAAATGTAAAAACTATAATGATTATAATGATTTTATACGAATATACTTAAATTCCAATTAATTAATGTATTTTAAGTGGTATTAAAAAAACTATAGGGACTATAACATTCAAATAATTGTATTACAATTAATTTAAAAAGCAATTTTTTAAGTTAGTTAAGCAATAGTCAATTTTTTTTTCTTGACTAATTATTTTTTCATAATCAAAACAATTGCCTGTTATCAGTTCTATAATTTTCGAAGAAACCCAAATTCAGCACAACATACATATATTCATATATATTATCCTCTGTTTTAATAATTTTTAACATAATCAAAATTAAGAAAATGTTTAAAGTTTTCTGAGATATTTTATTCATTCATGTTTTTGCGCTGGAAAACATAGTATAACGCACATATTTAAAAATATTATTTCACTGATATCAATACTGATAGTTATGACCTGCTGAAGTGATATTTCTTATCTCCTGCCGTTTAGTCTACATTTATACGATTCAATGGTTTGAAATCGATGATTTGTAGGACTATATGAAGTTCGACTAGGATTCATCGAACAATGACCAACTTAAGTATTCAATTTGTTTTTTTCTCTACTCTAAAATTTAAATTGAATTGTTCAGGAAAAATATTTAGGTGAGAATATACTAAAATTAATGAAAATAAAAAATGTGAAGTTACCAAAGACGTAATTACTGATATAATTTACAGTAATTACAGTTAAGTTTATAATAAGATAAATGATTTCATCTTTTATATTTCATTCTTATTATATTTCAAATTTATTAATAATATTCATGATTCCAATTGCAATTACATTTGGTTTGTTTGGATCGGAATGAAATAATTGCTTCATTGAAAGGGAAAAAAAAGTACAACAATCGTACATTAGTTATTTTTATATTTTGATAAGTATAATATAAATTATAATATTCATTATCAGAAATCAGAAATTATAACAGTTAAAATTTTCTTAGTTGCTTTAATTAATGCATATTTTAATTTAAAAAAGTTAATAACCAAATAGTTTTTATATATAGGACGGTGATCACAACCAGTAGATTTTTGCCCTTAAATTGAGACAAATATATAGATAAATTAGATTGCAATTATGATAGTTTATATAGCTTATACTTCCTTCATGAAAAAATAATGAATAACAAAGAACAAATTAAAAAGAGTACCATCAGAAGTTTAAAGCAGCGAAATCCAATAAATAAATTAGAGAGAATAATAAGGCAACAGCTGAGGAAGTTTATACAGCCCTGCTTGGCGCCGAAAATAATTTGGCGGCAGTCGGACCGTTTGAACTTTATCTCGATATAATCGATTGTCACGGTGGAATGAGTTGCAATACAAGCGGCAATACAACCAGCTCTATCTGTGAGAACAACTTTAACTATTGAATTATTGTTACAATAACGGAACTTTTATACGAAGAAATTGGCTTATATGAAGGTGAAATTATGACAACGGTAAAATTATAAAAGAAATTGTGAATAGTGATTTAAACTTATCATAATTTCAATTCAACTAAAACCATAAATCTATATGATCTCAATCGCAACAATTCACTAATTATTTAAAAAGGACAATAATAATATTAGGATTGTTTATCGAATAGCATCAACTTTAAAGAAATAGAGGAACAACATATAATTAATTGGTTTGTTCTTATAATTTATTAATATGTTGTAGTTCACAATATGACAACTGATTTCAAAAAATAAGATTGGGTTTATGTTTTGTTTTCTATGACTAATTCTTAAATATATAAGGCATATCATTACGAAACCAGCCAGTTCATTTTTCTTTGACAGTCTTTGTACGAGATTTAACTGTTTTTCGGATAAATCCTTTTACCTGGTGATGATATTGTATACGAATTGTCAAAAAAAAACAATAATGAATACAAAATAGAAAATAGAAAACACCGGAACTCAAGTAAAATTTGCACCTAGGAGGACACTAAGTCCATTTTTAACCAATTTATTATGCTCAAAGTGAAATAACAATTCTATTTAAAAGTGTTTGCTTTACCAAGAGTTTATAGTTGCTTGGATTAACAGCAGCAAATAAAAATTTTAGGAAGTTCGAAGTTTGTTATACACTAACATTATCTGTCAAAGCTTAAACTTTAATATGAAAAAAAAAACAATATTCTCAGAAACCGGCACTGTTGTTTTATACGACAAGAACATAAACCCAAGCTATCTCTGAAAACCTCCAGTTTATTTTTAAAATTGATTTTTCTTACGACCTAGAATTTGGATATAAATTCGCTATATTCGGGGGAAAAATCTTGTCTGGAAAAAACTGTAAACAAGTTGAACTCTGACAGAGCATCTTATTACCTTGGAGAAATAGATTTTTAAACGATTAACATGTCTACGGTGATTTATAGAACTTTCACATACTCCTTTTATCAGTAGCTCATAAAAGATGAATTTAAATGAAAGTATGTAGTGAATAATTATAAATATGTATTAATGTAGGAATGGAACATGCACTGATGACTAACGACTCCTGAAAGGTAACACAACGCATAAGAAGCGATGGAAAAAAAATATATAGCCTGTGATTTAGTGCAGTTATCAAGTTTTATTGAATATTTCTTAAGGTGCCTTGCGATGTCATGTTGATTTACTAACCGCTGAGGGCTTTCTCTGTCCGAGATACTCGAGATATCTTGAGACTTTACAAATCAGATCTTTATAGCATAGTGCTCCCCGGTATTGATTCAGATACTTGTCACCAAAGGCATTAGTGAAAGCTTGAAGAGATAATACAGAACTTTTTTTTATTAATATATATACGCGAGAAAGTTTAACTTCGAGTTCGGTTGTTGAAGAATTAAGGCACACGGAAATCGGAAAAAGGAATGCGAGTAAAAGGCCTCAAAATGGCTGTGGTCAGTTATTACAGAGAAATCACTTTCACTCCATAACACTTCAATCTATCACAAGAGAGTACTATCGGTCAAGTGAATCGGAAGCATTATTGGATTAAGAGTATTATATGATGTATACAAAAGATTTCATCCTTTTACGGAGCAAACCATTTAAAACTGCGAACCTTGGACTTTCATAGTGTAATTCAGATTTGCTATTTCGGAATAGTTTTAATTTAACAAACCTGTTTAATTCGGATTTTAAAAAAAATAACAATATTAAGAAGAACTTCAATTAATGTAATTCGTTATTTACATCTATCGCTAGAGGGAATATCACCAAATAAATCTCACAAACAACTAGAACAAAAAAATAAAATGGGGTGATGAAATAATAAAACCACTTTTACCATAATCAACGTAAATAAGGAAGTACTGTATCTGGCTGGTAGCAGTCATATAATGGGAGGGGAGAGGGAATTAATGTGGTCAGCATTTACGTTCAATTTTGAGGTATATTCTCTCGAAGCTTAAAATATAATATCTAAACATATAAAATGAGAAGAAGTTACCGTAGTACAATATGCATAGATTAAGAAAACAATAACTGGATGCAGAACGGGAGTTTAGAGGGGGGCACTTCATTTATCATTAGTATTTAGAAATCATCACGTTAAGAGCAAGAAGCTGCCACTATCTATGGGCATTTCTGCTAACC
>NW_027108878.1:1337900-1338335 GCF_000696795.3 Halyomorpha halys | reverse complement strand
GATCTCCAATACACATGTGACATTAATAATCACAATAATATACATATGATATATATATATATTCACGATCTACTCACAACTTCATCTTCCAAATTAAAATTGTATTCTTTATTCCGTAAATTTCACATAGTTAAAGTTTCAATACATACTGCATAGTAAAATTGTAACCTATTTGGTAAAGCACCTTAACCAGGTTTTTTTTTGTTTTTACTATATTATAAAGAATTACTTTTGCTTAAAATGCTTAATTTATTTTATCCCCTTCGTCATACAGTCCATATCACTCAATATATAATTTGTGATACTACCTCCACTGAAAGGAATTATCAGAAGTGAACAGTAGTAAAATATAAAAATTTTCAACAGCGAAAATGAACCATAAACGAGGTACGATCACAATGATGAAACCATTTACCATGAGGAAAACAGACCCAA
>NW_027108878.1:1336398-1336672 GCF_000696795.3 Halyomorpha halys | reverse complement strand
GATTTTAACAGTTTATTTTATATTTTAACAATCAAAATATAAACATAGAGTCATGAAAAAAAAACACCACAAACGACTCATAATTTTTATAATTATCGCATAGTTGTTAATTCTTAAAACAAGTAAATAATAAAGATAAAACCAAATGTATTGTAGATAAAAATAAAAAATAATATGTATTTAAAAAAAGATAATAAAAATTAACAGAAATAATAAAATAATATTTCAATAATTGATATGAGCATAATTAAATATCGATGAAATTATCATATGA
>NW_027108878.1:1317841-1331900 GCF_000696795.3 Halyomorpha halys | reverse complement strand
AAAATGTTAAAATTTTGGAAAGAGAAACATAATTAATTCAGTTGAAATTAGAGTTGGTCAATCTGTCAACTGAGAGGCTCTAAAAAATATATAAACCTTAATATACAGACAATATGTATACTATATATGAAGAACTCTCTATCTCTCTAAAAAGGTTTTAACTCAAAAATTAACTAATTTTTTTTTTAGCATAAAAAACACTTTCTGACCTAATCCGATCTAGATCAAATATATCAATGGAGTAGTACTTAATCCTAAATCAACGCTCATGTACTATATGCATACATATTTTGCCATCAACATTTCGGAACTTTTTTAGTAGTAACATCATCCAATTCATTTTCATCAGAGCCAGTGCGATAGTGGTGAAAATAAAATACTAATGTATAATAATAATAAAATAATTTAGTTTAATACTAAGTAAATAGAACCATAGATAATAAGCAAAAGATCAATGTGACTACTAAAAGGATTGTTCTCCCTGAAGATGAAGAAAGAACCCTTAAATGTTGATGAAAAACCTATGAATGGAATAAAGACATTAAAATGAATTAAATCTCCACAAAATTACCCAATAAATAAAAATTATGGGAAAAATATTTCATAATACAATAATAATTGCTTTAGATATTTTATTTTATTTCAATGTAAAAACAATTTTTTCAAATTTTAACATTCACAAAGCCAGTTGCTTTTATTAACCGAATTAGTGTTTACAATTAACTCAATTTTCATTTTTATGGCCGACTAAGTGGAATTCTACTTAAGTGTCAAATCATTTAGAAATAATACATCATGATTACACCAGACTTGAAATACAATCGTAAGAACTCCTGTATATTTTTTTTACATTCTAGTATTAGAATAATAAAAAAAAACATGTTCATCCGCATTTAATCGATCGATAAGGAATAATCAACACAATCATTAACAACGATAATTAATCCAAATTGTCAGGGGTCATTGGGTTGGATATAACAACGCGTGTGATTGATCACTCATGTAATAAAAACGTGAACTAAAGATTCGATCATAATTATTTTTAACAGTGATCTTTAATTTCAAAATCTAGGAATAATATAGGATCTAAGGGAGTGATAATTAATTAAGGACAAGTAAAAATTAGTTAAATCACATAAAACGTAATTGCAGTCAGAATTTTTTTTTCACGCTCATTTATAAGAATATATTTAGACAAGCAATATGAGCATTCAATGTTGTTGTTTTTTATCCGAATCTACGAAAAACTTTCTTTCATCATGTTGAACTGAAGTGATACAAACAAAATTAATTAGAATTATTAAGTACGTAATTTCCATACCTGTCTTAATGCAATCGATTATCACCGCATTGTTTCCAACTAATAATGAAATAATGTAAAGGTTGGATAAGGACAGAAGCTAGTAGCAGTTTATCTCTAGCATGGTTTGACCACTTAGGGTCACGTAAGGAGATCCTAAGTGACCGCCTTAATAAAAATCTTTTCGTCTGAATCCAATTATAACTCATCTTTTATTGATGGTATGTACGTGTAGTTTCGTTGCAAGCGGAGCTAAATGTGTGTATGGATGTGTTGGTGAATTGTTGATTTTGTTATTGACCTGCCAAGTGGCTCTAGTCACCAGTCTTGACATGTTAGATTAAAAAGATTGCAATTTTTTTAAGAGTGCTTTTCTAAGAAACCTTTTTTATAAGAACCGTATGTCCGAATGGGTTTAAGTAAATATTCCTTTGTGATTATATAAGTGCTAATGAGTAAATAATCAAAGAAAATTTTTTATTGTAGTTACTTAAACTTTTTTGAAATTTTCTCTGTAACAACTCTGACGATTTTAATCATTCTCGTTCAATCAATATGAAATGAAATAATCTTTAATAATCTTTTCTCTTTCAATTTTCTCATCTTCCAACAATGAATTTCATATGGTCAACCAATAATCTCCCAAGATTATATTTCTATATCATATTATATATTACTAGAGTAAAGGTAATAAAAAATTGCTCTTTTGAATCAAGGAAGAATTAATTCTAGGCAACTTTCATATTTTTAAATTTCTGACTTAATTTTGCAAAAGAAAAATGTTAAAATTTTAGAAAGAGAAACATAATTAATTCAGTTGAAATTAGAGTTGGTCAATCTGTCAACTGAGAGGCTCTAAAAAATATATAAAAATATTTGTTCAGAAACGAGCGAGGATTAACTCAAATTAGGGTGATAATTAAAAGTTATCATTTAGTTGTTGTTTTTTTATAAAGTGGTGTACTGTAGTTACAATATAATCGAATGAACAAGGTCAAAATTTAAATTGAACCTTCAGTAATGAAGAAATATTTAATATGTGGTTTCAGCACTCAGAGAGTAATATATTAACAGACGAACCAATATTCGAGCCTTATATACCTTCCCAATAAGTATTCCTGAGATGTCAAGAGATAGTAATAACAGCCGCTCTCTAAGATCGTTTCTAATAATTAATGTTCAGTGATCCTAAGCACTAGTAAACCATACTCCAATACCCAAAATCACCACTCACGAGATAAGGTCCAAGACGATATATCCACAAGAAGGGCATCACCACCGTTATTTGGAAATTGATTACCTAGCCTACGATCCGTTCCGTGATCAGGAAGCGATGGTCCTTAAATCAAAGCTAAACCGCTAGGGATAATTGCTGCTGTCGGAGGAGGTGTTGATATAGTCAACTATGTCAACGACCGCTGGCCTGTCCAGGTCAAAACTTGATTTTACAACTCAGTTTATTGCGTAAAAAAATAACATGATAATCACTCACGCCTTATAGAAAAATATTATAAACATACATATTTAGCACAAGAACTAGTTTTCCTTCTACTTACACGAAGACATCAAGAGTCAAAAGTCCAGGTATGAATTCTACCTGTGGGAAGTGTGAATTTTCATTTTACTCCGACTAAAGTAAATTGGAATCGTGTAAAAGGCATCTTGAGCATAAGGGTGTAAAACCTGATAAACTGTAAATTTTTACATATCTGTCTATGATCATTCACAATAACAGTAATGATTTTTTTTCATTTATTTATTGCTATTTACAACTGTATATTCTAAAGAGGCAGATCAAAACAAAACAATGTTTGTTTGTTTTTAGTGTCTTGACTGTTCTCGGCTAATGATAATTCAAGTTATCACCACAAGTAAAACTGATTCTATTCATCAGATACTAGAAATCATAACTTTTTTCACGCAATCGGTCTAGCCCACAAATACGAAACCACAAAAGTAGATGCATTGTAGTTTAATAATATTAATGATGGTAACACATACCTGTTTTTTTTCGCTATGGGGTGTCACATTTTAACCATTGATATAATTAAAATATATGAAATATATTTTGAACTGTTCAGGGCAAACAAAAATGATGTTCACTTATTTATTGAATGCTAAATTTTAGACCCTCTATGCAGGTTTTCATCAGGGCTGTTGTGATAAGATCTACATTGCGGGTAGAAACGTAATTATTTAACGTAATAAAGGAAACGTAATTACTAAGCCCATATCCATGGTTCTTACAATTCAACTATTACAATAAATAGTTGAAATCGGATCATCTTCTAATTCATACATAGTCTGTCATCTATAATTATTACAATAGTTTTTGAATTGTTGACCTTACACTTGGAAAATAAATTCATCTTGAACCTTTACGTGTAATACACCATTTTTGGTGTGAATTAACATGGTTTTGATGTAATTTACTCTTTATGATGTTTGAGTATGTGAATATGTGCATATAAAGTTAATTAACTTTTTCTTGACGTCTTGGTGAACTAGCCAAAATCCAAACCGCCCATGAATAACACCCTAAATTTATTTTCTTTATGCTTATTCAGATCGACAAAATGATAAATTGAAACAGAACGAAACATAAATACTAGCCCGTCTCATAGACGAGGCAATAACCCTGAGGATAAAAATGAAAAACTTCAACCGGAAAATTCCAGGGCATCAGAAGACTCTAATGCACCAATAAAACACACTGCTTTTCCCAGGAGGAGCCGACGGCCAGGATTTGATGAAAAAATGTGTAGGATAAAAACTAGAGGCTACCGTGGGAAGGGTAGTGTCATCTGTCCACGCCAAGGCTAATTGTATAATAGTGGTTTAGTGAACCCCACCTTCACTAAAGTTATTGAAGTTTAATCATTTCTTCCTTCTGGTTGATAGCATAGTAACTATGTTAGTTTTATCGATCATTAAGTAAAAAAAAAAAATTTTAGATTAGAAAACAGATGTAAACTTACTTAATTGGTTGAAATTAAAAAATCTAATTTTATTCTGGGGCGCTTGATCTCTCATGAATAACAATGTGGACAATTTGAGAAGTATTAATCTGGATACACAATGTGATTTCGCACAAAACCACAAGCCAATATATAAAAATAAATATTTGTTGGTTCGTACTTAATGCGCAGCGATACTGTTCATCCAATTACAATGGGGCTTTTTGCTAAATGTTCAGGATTTATCCTGGGCAGATTATAGGCTGGCTTATTTTGTTTTTATTCAAAACTTTATTTATTGATAGATATTACAATCTGCCACAACGTTGTTGGGTAGTAGGTAAATAAAATAACATAAGGATAAAAATAAATAAATGATTGGAAAAAAGTACAAGTAAAAATTAAAAAAATCTCTCACAAAATATATACAAACAGAAGGGTAAAGAAAAGGAACATAATTAAACTATGTACATGAAATAATAAAATAAATTATCTCTAGTCATATTTCCACTCAGATTAAGAAAATTAAGCATTTTGGCGCGTAGCTAAAAAGTATAAATTTTTTCATGGTTATTATATGCCAATCGATTTGCTCCTCTCAGAAGAATAAGAAATTGTACTAATTTTTTTTTATTCACTAAAAATTAAAAAAAAACATAATGGGCATTTCAGTCAAGAACATCAACAATTTTTTTTTTTATTTTAGTAAAATCATATTAGTTTTTAGCATTATCTGAAACCCTCAAATACCATTTTTCAAAGAAATTAAAAATTAGAAATTTTTCACCTGGGTTTATGTTGAGAATTTTTTTTTTTTTCAGTGACCATTGCTTCTATAATCGTTCACGTAATCGATTATCTAGGTGATAGATAAGTGGTGTTTAAATTATGTTAAGCAGTTCTATGAAAGGAATATACGAATCAATAAGTTGAGACCTTGTAATTAACAGGTGGATGAATAAACGCAGAGTGAGGTCAGTAAAAGAGGAAGGTGTGAATGCGCTAATGCTTCAAAATGCCAAAAGAAATATACGGGGGTGAAGAGAAAAGTCCTAAAAAGGTCATTTAACATTCAAATTTGAAATGCTAGAAATCAATTTAAAGGGATCATTTAGGAGCTCTAACTTTAAAAAACACTATACAAAAAATGAAAATGACGGAATTTTTATTGACATTCATCCAACTTTTATAGCATTATTCTGGATAGAAAAGAACACTGCCCAACGAAATTTATACTCTGGCTAGAATAGGTTGCTAATTTTCCTTTCAGTACTTAGGGATGAATCAAATAAACACAAAAAAGATTACAACCCTCTGTTATGAGATAACGATCACTAATATTTTTCATAATCGATACAGGAAATTTTCGATTCCTCGATATAGGTCAGGCGGCAGACAAGGGAAATTACTTGTTACGAACAGAGGCAATCAGGAGTTACGACTTTTTTTCGGTCAGAACAAGACGACTGCGTAATAAACTAAATACGGCATAAAATTGTTGAATTATTGTAAACTCTAACAAGTAAAAAGAAATTGTATTTTTCTCACGTACTAAAGTCTATAAAATCTTTGCGTATAGATATCATTTAACAAGCTGAAATTAAGGAAATCACCACAAACCCGCATTACATAGCAAGGATTTTTCATTACGATGCACAAGACCACAATTTTTTTCTTTTCTTTTTTTTTTTTAGATTTTTGTTCTGTTCCATTAGACATTTTATCAATTATCGCCGAATAAATTACTAACGAAAATCGATTTGAAACACACACTTTAAGTATCTTTTTACACAAAAGCCATGTAGAAAGAGATTAAGTAGTTAGCGGCCAAGCATGGATGGCTGATCGAACGAAATCCGAAACCGATTAAATAAAATGTCACGTTATGGTTCACACACTTCTTCACTTCACAAAGCTCCACCGTGACTGGAACCTTATCGACAACAATCAGAATATAAATAATTATAAAGTGTCGAACCAAACTTCAAAAATTATTATCTTTTGAATATTTCGATAACTTTATATCTTATAACGTGTAGAGGAGAGGAGAGATCTAAGAAAGGTTTCAATCGCAAGAAAAGAAAATTAAAATATAATATTCAATTAGTTACAATGATATTTAGAAAAAATATATACCATATAGATTGAAAAAATATATACCCTATAGATTGAACAAATAATATCTGCACAAACATAACTATATATAATAACAGCATAGAGAGTAAACCGTAATTGTAAAGATTATTAAATCCCTAAAATAGAAAAACTGAATAAATCAAGTTTAATTTTTTTTTTTTTTTAATTTGGTCAAATGTAAATGTTAACAAAACAACCTACGTTCTCAATAAAGTCACTAACAATTACTTTTTATATTGCAAAAACACAGGAATCCCGATTCTCTGAAAGATTTACAAGTGAATAATATTAAACTAGATTATAATTGGAAGGATAAGAAAATTGGAAGATTGGAAATTCTAAATAAACCAATAATCTCTGAATTCTAGTTAGAGCCATAACTAAACTATAAGCCCAAGTATCACTGGATACTAAATTAAAAATTATGCTTGCCTGTAAAACACCATCTCCAATTGCTCAGTCTGCATTCGGGCATTGGAATGAGATGTACTATTTCTATTCTGCACAGAGGTTACTGAGTAGTTTTATGTCAAAACGCTCAGAATAGTGAAACGTTAACTAAAATAATAGATAAGGATAGTCGATAGTCTAATACCAACTAATCAAACACAAAAAGCATTTTACAGACATAGCCGGATCCCGTAGGGTTGATTTCATAGATTGTTGGAAGAAATTTTAGTAGATTTGTATTTTTAAAAGAATAAAATTGATATTAACTTACAGTATGTGACTGCATATTGATGGCCAAACATTGTGATTTACAAATATTTTAACATCCTAAAAGTTTTCATTTTTTCAGTAACCCAGTAACTCGATGTTGAACTGTTGAACATCTACTTTTTAACGTGTAAAATGTAATCTCCATGTCTGTGGGAAAACTTGTTAACAACATTTTTTTTGTTATAAATATTGAATAATATTAAATCAATTTTTCCATTACTAGAAAATTCTAAAGAGAGGTTGGTTCCCTAATCAAACAACAACAACTCTGATAATAAACATCCAACAGTGAATAATCCTACCCAATAATTAAGAACTTAGATAACAATAGCTTTATTACAATAATCCACCCTGGCACCTCCACAACGGACAGTTCTGCTACGCTTTCTGGGCATCACAGTTCTTGATCGGCTACAATAAAGAAACATTTAAAAAAATCAATTCTTTTCTAAAGAATTTTAATCTATTGTTTAATTTTTTCAAGTGATTGATCAGCAAGACTAATCTAAAGCCAATGATTTGTTGATCCAGCGATAGGCTTCACTGGGTCAAAACCATACTCAATCGCAAGCCAAGATCACTTTCACCTAAAATCTTTCTTATTATAGGCGCTTCAATGCTATCAGGACATAAAAAATAAAACTCAAATAATATAATCCAAGGTAGGATTGAGCGAAGACTTCGAAAATATTCTCAGAAGAATTTCCATCAAGCTTATCTCGTAATCGCTGAACTAGCACGTAGTTCGGTATTCTTTGTTCGAGTGTGTTTTCGAAGGAATGTTTTTGAGACGCATTATTTCGGTTTTTGTACGTTGAAAGAAACAGTTCGGCGAAAGGTTGACCGTAAAACTGTGCGTAATATTAAGCTCTTGGTGAAACATCTGATGCAACTTAACTTTCCTTCACTTCAGATATGACCTATATAACGGACCAAGTATAAATCGAGACATACAGATAAGTAAATTTCCAGTTTTTTTTTTTGTACACATTTGCTCAGATAGACATTAAGTAGGTAATTGGAAAATATATAAGCTCTAGTTGGCTGATAAAAAAACCTGTCATACTTTACATATTTTACAAGTTAATATTTTAAAAGGAATTTTCTGTTTTAGGTATAAACAGTCTTAAAAAATATTTATGAGGATTAATAAAGGAACAATCTAAATTGTCATACATACCTATACAAAATGGCATAAAAGTTTCAATAGTTTACATAAAATATAGTCTACATCCTGATGAATTATATTCTTCGCCTCTTTTTATCTCAACTATACGTTTCTTATAAACCAATAATACTTTCAGTGGTGAAGATTTTATTTTTTTTTTAAAGATTTTTGAAATAATGACAAATGGGTAAATCTAACTAGAAATAAGCTAGTATCTAAATCTAAAAACATCATAAAATTTTTAAAAAATGTGCATATTAACTAAAAATATGAATAATAATATTTTAGTTTAACTTATAATTTACATCTTATTTCCTTTGCAAGATAATATCAGAAAAACTTTAAGCATTTCTCAAACATTCATGACTTCGTAATTTCGTTAATGTTTAAACGTCGGGTATGGTCGTTCCAAGTCTGTTATCATATAAGACGCCTACAAATGATTATGGATGAGATCTATGTTAGGCACACTCCTTTAATAGAATTCAACTAGAAGTATTTTTATTGAGTCATTTCCGAATAAAAATTTGTACCATGATTTAATTGAGGAATAATTATTAGTTATTAATTTTAATTAGCAGAGGACATCTTGTAAGAAACGTAGTAGGCCACCGATACAGACCGAAGCCAATGACCACAAAAGGAATTGAAAGTTAAAATATATTGGATAACTATAAGACCACATTGTGGCGATATACAATTAATACTATTCATTGCTTAGATTAGCGCACAAGTAATGTCGTGCTCATGTAACATAAAACTAAAATAGACAACATAAATTTTTTTTTTTTATGACCCCTGATATTTCTGACTTACGGGGGGAGAGGGCGATATCTACAGAGTATCACGCTATTCTAATCATAGTGGGACTCAAGTTTTCATTTCGTGGGACCGCCAAAGAAATAAAAATCAATCCCTCGGCCGGATTCGGACCGGCGCCGCTACAGTCACACCCAGTTAAAGTTGCCGCTTTACCTCACTCAGCTACAAACGGCCCAAAATAGAAATAACATGAACGTTGTATAGTAAACATTTTATAATTAATATATGAGTGTTATGAACTTGTTTAACGAGGAATTTAAGTCTGAAACATAATCTGCTCAGTCACTTTAGGATACTTGAATAATTACTGAAGGAGCCACCCTACTACAATATCCAAATTTTCAGAGCCTTTTTACATTATTAAACATTATATATTTAAGAAGTTATTCACAGCTTGAACTAGAATTAAAAATATATAATGCATAGGAGAGTATGGACTGTAAAACTTCATTTATTTTTCAAGAGGAATAGCAATTATTATTACTTATACATATGTGTTTATTGCTGGAATAAGGAATCTAAATCTGTCAAAACTCTGACCCATTTTTTTTATTTGTTTACAATTAGAAATCAATCAGTTGCAAAACTGTCGACACCTAGCAACCGATTAACTGCAAATAATTAAACATTTTCCTTTTCACTTTCATGCCTTCATTTCCTGGCCAAGCAGAATATTGTTGCTAATATATAATTTCATGATGCGGCGAGAGGGATGCGCTGGGATCTTTTGAGATCTGCTCTACCCTTCATATGTGGGGGATAGAGTGGGCTCAGGTCGATTGTGTAAATATTTTATATAAGAGTGTAAATTTAGAAATAATATTATTTTATCATTATGTTATTTTATTTATTTATTTTTTCATACACATAGTTTTATTATGTACATTTTATTTATCCTTCTATTTGTATATATTTAAAGAGAGATTTTTTTTTCTTTTATTTTAGTATGAATGTGATCATTTATCACTATTACCTATTGCCCACAACTGTGTGGAAGATTGTAATATCTATCAATAAATAATAAGTATTTAAAAAAAAAAATAGATATATGTATAATTTCAATATTTACCGAGACTCTCCAAAACAAGAAAATATAAATTGTATTCTACAAATACCGATCTGTCGATAGTTAGTTATTTATACCATTTATAATAAATCTAATTTTTTTTTTTCAATTTTGAGAAATTTGGCAATACATCATACACCAAGGACTTAGGTCTGTTAAACGTTATAGAAATATAATTCTAGACATAAATATATCAACATAAAGTAATTTTATGGGTATATACTTAGGGTAAGCTCTACATGTCCACAATTTAATTTGTTAAGTCAATCATTGAAAATTAATTTATTTCACCACCTTCCACTTAACGGGATGCAACAGCCAATTTTACTTTAAACACAGGTTGATTGAGGAGAAAGCAGAGTACCAGCGGTGAAACAATGAAATGGGTCCAAGGATGTGAAGTACGATGAGATTATGGGAAAATGTGAGAGGGGCATCCAGGGAATTTAATTGCAGGCCACCAACTGTTCTAAATTGTTCATAATGGTCGATAAACTGCTACTAAAGGAAAAATTACATTGATTAAATAATTACCGCCTACGTGAAATAGTCTGGTTAGAGCAAGTAGACTTGTGAGGTCGATATGAGAACTTCCTAGAAACAGAAAAGTACATTACAGAACTAATTGCGGAGTAATAAAGTTACCCAATAATTAACTCGTTAAATAATCAAAATGTCCACTGGTAGATAATTATAAAGTTGATTAATTTCTGTTAAACCTTGCTGGTGAATAATGAATTAACAGAATTGTTCCTCAATTTGTACTTATATAGGGTGTTTTTTTAAGCCCGATAGAACTTGAAATTGTAAAAAATAACACAAAAAATTAAATTGTAATCAAAATTTTTTTTTTATTCGAAAGATCAATACGTGACATTAACATTTGAAAATGATTTCGGGCATATGGGCACCGCGGCTGTTCTTGACGAAGCGCATTCTGTAAAATTGTGTTCAGCGATGAGGCGCATTTTTGGCTTAACGGGTTTGTTAATAAGCAAAATTGCCGCATATGGTCGTGCGATTTGACACTTCTCGATTATTTCCTGTGGGGCTACGTGAAGTCACTGGTTTATGCTGATAAACCAGCAACAATTGACGCCTTGGAGGCCAGCATTGTTCGTATTATTCGTGACATACGGCCAGCAGTGCTCGAAAAAGTGGCCCAAAATTGGACGTCCAGAATGTGCTTCGTCAAGAACAGCCGCGGTGCCCATATGCCCGAAATCATTTTCAAATGTTAATGTCACGTATTGATCTTTCGAATAAAAAAAAAATTTTGATTACAATTTAATTTTTTGTGTTATTTTTTACAATTTCAAGTTCTATCGGGCTTAAAAAAACACCCTATAGTAAATGGCCCAACACATTACGATTTAATGGGGTTTAGATTTTGTAAAATTTAAAAAGAGGGTAAATTGTTGCTGTTCTGAAGGATTGGAAAATTTAATAAGAAGAAACAACCTGCGAAACCGTTTAAAAACTAAAAAGATTACAAGGTATTATGAATATAGGCATATCAAGTGTGATTAGTTATATTTTCATGAATAAATGAAGTAGTAAAAAAAAGAAAAAGAACTATATGACCAAATTTTTAAATAATTTTTGGAAGAATTTCTTTGATATAAAATTAAAATTTAACAACTTTTGCATCTCCTGCTAAACAACCAATGCGTAATATCACAACCAAACATATAATCTAAAAAAATTGATTCTGAATACATTTTTTTTTTCAATATGCAAATTTTGAATTAAGATGTTTTAGTATAAATGTGACCTTTTTATTATTCTCCTGGTCCATTAAACCATCTTTTAATTTAAAGGAATGTGAGAGGTAAATTTAATTGCAGGTCATTAAAATTAAACGATAAAATGTTCCTAAAGAAAAACTACATACATTACCTCCAACGTGAAATATTATATGTATAAATAACATACATATAAATAAATAATATATTAACAAATTAAATAAAATATTAAATAATTAAAATATCTGTTTGAAACACACAAGGTATTAAAAATTTACAATCGAAAGAAAGAAGGACATTTACGAATTTTTACATTATCTGGTTTTAATAATTTATTCTAAAAAAAAAATCAAAGACCTTAATCGTATAATATTTCAGTCTGTCCCACCTACATATCTGTATTAAAAAATACATCAATTTCCAGTTTGATAGATGTTTACCCACTGGAATATTTAAATTTTTTGTTATTATTTATTTATTAATACCTGCAAATAAATGTATATGTGTTGTACTAATAAACATGTATATATTTTAACTTAAAGCTGAATAAGATGAATAATAGAATATAACAACATATACTTCTACATAAATACATTATTATTGGCGCGATAGACCGTGGAGGTCCAAGGTCTCGTGCGATGTACTAAGGAAATACATTGTGCGTTTCTTGACTTGATTTTCATAGGGTGGATTCGTAACTCCCACGCCTATTTTTGTGAGTGCTACCCATTGGCTAACGAGCCTTACAAATACCTGGGGGGAGGCTGTGAATGAGTATTGTAAAATTATAAGCTTGAAAAAATCATGGATAGGGCCGGGAACTCGCAACCTTTAGATTGGCAGACAGGCGTGTTGTCACGCTGCTACCGTCACATAAATACATACCTAACAATATATTAATGCCTATGTCAGAATTTTCGTGAGGTCGGTCTAAATATTCTTTGGCCAGGGAAAAAACTGACGGGATAGCTGAATGTCAACTTTAAGACTTAACTATCAACTGCAATGTAGGTCTCTGATAACATTTTTTTTTTTTTTTTTTTAAGTTTGATGGGTTAGATCATACTTGTTCAGCTAGTCTTGTAGATACTGAAAAACCGAGTGATTCAAAGCGCTCATCTTCAGAGTTCCTACACCTGTAAAGACACCAGACCACGAGAACCGGGATGAAAAACAAGCCACTTGCAGAATGGGGGACCCTCAACCAGCCACTCAGAGGGAGGGAGGTATACAGTTATTATACAGCCGAAACGCCGTTATTGGCGATCTAAAAGGTAACCTGTTCCCGGCTGTCCCACATCCAGCCTCGAACCTTCTGGAATCTCATTAACCTACAGTTGTAATCTAACAGGTAGCTGTATTTATTATCCAATACTATCCTCACGACCCCTCCTTTTTTTATGTAATAACACTAGTGAGACTACATAGATGAAAAATTTATTACATACAGATTGCCTTTGCGTGTAATTTGCTAACAACAATTATGATCTTCCAAAATACAATGCTAACTGTAAACTCAACGTATCAAGAAACCGGTAGTAGATAACAGATATTTCAAAATTTTAATTTATATGACGCTGTTTTTTTTTCAAAAATTTTTATTTTTAAAAAATACTATAATAATTCGTCGACCAAAATTTATAACTAATTCATATAATATTAATTCATTGATTCAATTTAAATTAAATTCTATAATCATTTAAATACTTGTAAGCCAATTATATTCAAATGAGAATATAGAAATGTCACTAAATTATGTTTAATGAGAATTTTGTTAGTTCATAGTAAAAAACAAGACTGATTTAAAAGAAACTTTAAGAGATAAATCGAGAATTCAGCTTATCATGGAACACAAAATTGTAGTCGTCGTATAAACATTTAGCTTTAAATTTAAAGTTAAGTTAAATACTTTTAACTGTTTTGCAAAAAATGTTACTGGGAGGAAAAGCCATGACTAACTGAAAATAACAGAAGTACTATACACATACACTTCACTAATATTTTCCCCCGGATAAATATAATTTTTTTTTATAAATCTATTGAACATTAATTTTATCTCTGAATATCAAAATTTCCAATCAGATTTTTTCAAAGAAAAAGAACTGTTTTAATATATTTTTTTTGAATAATTATTTTCACTTTTTG
>NW_027108878.1:1312578-1317608 GCF_000696795.3 Halyomorpha halys | reverse complement strand
TTTTTTTTTAAAAAAACCTCTCTTACCTGGTTTATGGAAGAGGTATGTTTGTAAATATCCCGTGTGTAACCACCCTATTCTAGCCAAAGTGGGGAAGATTAAATTTTCATTCTGTGGGATTCCTTCCAATACTGACCTATACAAGGGAATCTTCCTGATCCCTACGACAAGGGGTGCAATCTCTTGCCTCTCCCTTCCAAGACCAACGGCACATGCTCCCCCTAAAAATTTTATTGCACTCCTAACTATTATTTAAAGGGTTTACTACAGAGAAGAAAATATAACTTTTTTTCAGTCAGTAAACTAAACGATTTTTCTTCAAATGTTAGCACTATTCCAAAAATAGGAAAAGAAAACATCTATAGAATAACTTTATTACATATATACTACAAGTTACTTATTATTAAAACATCTCATAAACGAATAGCTCACTAACACGTCAACTACATCATTGTTATTTCCAGAAAGTGGCCCCTTGCGAAAATTATATAAAATAAAAATGAATAAATTTGTTTCAAGCTTGAAGAAGTTTGTCGGGGGGTGCGGTCAGCAAAGAACAACATAAATAAACAAAACCATATTTATTTATTTTATGCAGACGTTTCGACCTGAGTTTCAGTCAGTAACTGGAGTTACCAATCTTCTCTCTACGCCATTACCCCTGATGAAGACCTGAAACTCAGGTCGAAACGTCGGCATAAAATAAATAAATATGGTTTTGTTTATTTATGTTGTTCTTTGCTGACCGCACCCCCCGACAAACTTCTTCAAGCATTAATCTACGGTCAACTATCAACACCTCAAATTTGTTTAAAAATTAAAAAAAAATGACAAACTTAAAAAGTAATAAAAACATAAAATTATATAAAATCAAAAATTATATAAAATCAAAAATTAACAAATTTGTTTAAATATTTAAAAATAAATTGACAAACTAAATTATCTTGTTTTCATAATCACAATGATGCTTGTACTTTCAGTATTACTGGCATTTACATATATCTGATATTTTTTTCAAGGACAGTGTTCGACATTAATAAACATATTACGGTTTTACAATCATAATTATAATATCATGAATCAGGTGACAAAATATCAAGGTTAGTAATCCCAAATACATTTATTGCTAATTGTTCAGAATAAAACAAAAATCAATATTAAGCTATTAGTTGTAATTATTCTATTTATTTTTTATATAAATATAACTAATAGGGAATATATTTTAAGATGTTTTACAAGGCAAAATTGGATATTTATGTCTGCTTGTATCAAGTTTTGCAAAATTTCCCTAGTTTGAAAAAAAAAACAAAAAACATACAGGTATTAGAAATAATATAAATTGACAAATAAAATATAGATCAATATTTTGCAAATACTGGTGGGATGATATTTAGATCACTACATTTTATTATTATTATTACAGTTTTATATTCTTTCAGTTCTCACTCCATATGCCAACAAACACATATTCCTGGCTTTATTTCATTGTGTCACATATCATTGGCAAATAGTGAAATTTTATGATGTGACATTTTCTTTCTATCAGGTGATGGAAGAATAAATTCAAAATGGAAAAATTTTCATCTAGCGATATAGTTGGTTTTGCACTTTACCGGTTTCTTGATGTGGAGAGTTAGTACAGAAAAACTATTAAGAAAAATAAAAGGAAAGGCGAAAATTTAAAAAAAATTAAACACTTTATTCTAACAATAACAACATATCGAGCATCAAACAACAATTTGATACTTCCATTTCCGAAAAAAATGAAACAAAGGAGTTTTGCGGCTCACACATAAGCAAATACAAATATTTTCTTCAATATAGATAAAATTAATCAAATGCCAAATAAAATGGGATAAAAATGTATTCCAAGTTTTTAATTTTTAATATTTTTATTTACAAGATATACATTTAAAAAGATATGAAATAAAAAAAATTAAATGAAACAATGAATCAAAATATATATATAAAACTATAGACATGTGGTTAATTATAAATTCAGCAACAATTATTTCCGTAAATACCGTTCAATAAAAAAATAAGTGAGAAATAGAAAAACAGTCATTATACCATAGGAAATAATGATAATTTAAAATAATTATACTATAAATCATATGGAATATTATTATTATTAATCAGAGAATTGCGGATATGAATGTAAGGGTCATTGCCCCAATAAACCAAGAAATTATTACTTAAGCGAATTAGAATTCAAAATTAATTAAACTCCTTCCTAATAGATGTAAAATAAAAAGGAGGAATTAGGATTTGAAATAAACGTTATTCAGACGACCCCGTTTTATTTTTCCAATTAACTGGTTCAAGTAATCACTACACAACATAAAAACTTATACAAAAAACTAAATGGCGAACCTACACAGCTAATTTAGGGGAGCCAGTCTAAAACAGTGTTTTTTTTTTTTTTGTTTTGTTTCCTAAGAAATTGCCCACAACACTTGATCTAGGCTCAGGTTGGAATTGACTTTTTCTTACAACCTACAACCACGTCCAAAAAACGAACTGAAGAACTTATTTTTCCCTCGTTGGACTGTAAATAGTAGAAAGAATTACTGAAACTTCGCCTATCGAAGAATGGATGGGCTTAAATTGTGTGGAGGTAGGCTTCAGAAGTTATCGAATTCAGAAGAAATTATTGCAAGTACTTTGTGACCGTCCTTTACCTGAAGCATTTGAAGTCCAAGTACAATATACTTGTAACAGTTTTTACAGTTTCGGTAGTTACGAAGCAGTTAAAATATAAGATTTTTAGTGGTTTGGAGTTGAATCTGCATACTAAGATTCCATACGGTAAATTATTTCCCTCTACCCTTAGATTAAATCATTTCACTGTGAACAATAGATTAATCCTACACAAAAACAAGTATATATCTCAGCTAATTCTAAAAGCGAATATTGTTTAAAATTAACACGTCTCAAGACTAAAAATCATCTAATGTAAGAAATAAATCTTGTACTAAAATAAATTAAACGATCATAGGAATTCACAAATATGTAAAAGCTGGAACAAATTTACTTATTACGGATAAATACCTCAATAGTATCGGTATGGTAGTAGTAGTATGGATATAATATCAATTGGTATATCAACTAATCAGTCTTATGATAAGACTTACAACCCATATAAAATCACTTATTAAAAATTCCACAAATTATTATAAACAACAAATAAAATTAATGAAAAATATCAGGTGAGGGCACTTAGAAGAATTTCCGAACTTTTGCTAATAAAACCAATGCAATATTTGCTCTCGGTATTCTTACTGATATTGGCCCGATGAAGATTTTTTTAATTTTTTTTGTTTCAGTTGTTTTATTTCACAATAAAATAACCCTACCAACGAGCATCTGGAATGTTCCGGAATATTTCGAATAATTAATAAACTAAATATGAACGAAACCTGAGGTAAATACTTTTGAAATATGGAGTATAGACTGTAATACGCCTCATCGCATCATCACAAGCCCAATATTTTTTTTTTTGTATTGGAAAATTTTAAACCTTTTAAATTGAATGAGTTAGAAACTGTACATCAAATATTTTATCCAATTACCATACTCCCTTTACCCTAGTTGGGGAGAAAATGTATAAAAAAGTGGGAAACTCCCATTTCACTCCTATATTTTGTCGAATTATTTAAAAATGATTGCTTTAATTTTTAAAAATATATAAAAGTCAAATTAAGTGACTTAATATATAAAATAAAAATTAAGGCACAGGTAAGTAAAAGTTTCCTTTCATTTACTTGTACCTTAATCAAATTCAGAATTGATAAAACTGTGAAATAACCAACACTTGACTAATTAATTACTGATAATTTCACACTTTTTAAGTCCTAAAGCGTGGATATGGTTTAGGCGCAGGAAAAAAAACTCATCTTCTCAAAAATATCACTTGATCGCTTTTATTCAATTATATAGTTGGGTTGAAGAGAAAAGAGAACTGCTGATTTGCTTGAATAGTGGCACTTCTCACAAAAGAAATTTTTTTGGTTTGTCTTTCATTTGGACGTATTCGAAACATATAACCGCAGCCTGGGTTTACTTTCTCAACTCGTGTCCTAGAGGCTATCCTAAAGCTAGCAGGATTGTCGCAAAGTAACCACATTCCACGGTACTATCTATGAAATAGCGTTTTCAAACATAAATAAAACAAACAAAAAAAATTTTTTTTGTCACATTTTCTGCTATTAAAGCAAAGTAGCCATATGAAGTACAAATCAGGAGTGATACTGATCTGCCTGCTAAAGTAAGATTCCTTGCATTCATTGGTTAAATTTTTCTGTTTAGAATCTTTATGATGACAGAATTGGCAAAACTTGATGGGTTAAACTTTTTAAGATGTAAGGTTTATTTCATAATTTTAGCATTTATTAACTAAACTTATCGAAATAACTTTACTTATGTACATTTATTCCTTTTTGTTTACTAGTATATTATTTTACATAAGGGAAACAAAACAGTACATCGAAAATAAGAAAGGAGCAACAATGGGTAATCCAATCAGACCTTAAACCATTAAGTAAATGATTCAAGATAAAAAATCTGATATTCAAATTTCAATGATTTCTAACTGGTTTCACAAGTTACACAACCGCAAATAAATACTGATTGTGGAGTGAAAGCGATCCGTTGACAGGTCCAAGAGATTATCGATACTCGTGCCATATCAGTAGAGCAGGTACCGTAGCCTGGAGAATGATCGCTCTTCCTGGAGTAGTAGGGTGAAACTTTTGCCCTCTGTCCCGGTTATAGCGAAGAGGTGAAGGGAGATGGTCGGAGGAGATAACACAGAACCTCCTCCAGGCAGGCTCCCACGTTCCTCTCATCTGGAAATCGAATGACGTTCTGGAGGTCTTTGTTAATTCGTATCTAGGTTTCTCACCTTTGTCCAAAACTCTGTGGTCCACTTTCGAAGAGGATCAATCGGAGGCCTTGGAACCAACCGAGATGTTAAAATAACCTTGACCAAAGAACTTAGAACCTGAACCCTCAGAAAGAAAGAACTTCTT
>NW_027108878.1:1305733-1311963 GCF_000696795.3 Halyomorpha halys | reverse complement strand
AAAATTATAAGTACAAAACTCATTTGTATTATGTTCATCCACAACGACATATCAATGGAATAAATAAATATTTAGATTACTAATACTTATTGATCTTAATTGTGGGGCTACTTGTGTCATTATTCTTAAATAAAAGATATTGTTATTAAAATACTAAGGACTGTGTCCTTTTATAAAACACATGCGAAAGAAAAAAGAAAAAAAGAGAAAATTATAGCGCTAGACCTACTAAAGCCGTAACCTAAGTAGCTTCATTGAGAAACAAAAGAGCATTTTGCTAAAAATTTTAATTTTTTTTTTAATTTTAGCTTGTGACATTCTTGCCCTAAGATATCCAGAAATAACTAAAGACATATTCATGAACTTCAACAAATAACGTTAAAAACGAGCATGGAAGAATACATTTATGAGTATATTTTTAGAGTTATATAATTGCCGCGCTTGCACGTGTACAAAAGTGAACGTTATTGCGGTGACCGCAAGTCTTGTGGTTATAAAAACTGTGAGTATTGTGGTTTAGAGATATGACATCACAAGGGACGCCTTTGGAATTGTATTACGTCTATTAGCTCTTCTACTCATCAGCATTAGGAGATTACACCTTCAGAGGTTTGCGATTGTGGTTTTTAATCAATGCGCTAATCAGCTATATGATCTTATAACGAACTGATAAAAACATATTATGTAATAACAGATGTTTCATAACGAACCAAAGTAAATTCTTAGAATAATTCGAGTTTGTAAATCCCAGCTTAACTGTCAAGGATTATAGCAAAAGCTTTATAATTTCTTTACTACAACAACCTCTCTAATCAGATCCGAAGCTCAGCTAAAAACTTTGGAGTTATCCTAATATTCGCCTAAAAGATTGATTAATAAATTAACTAAACATCAAAATATTAACTTGTTGTTTAATATGATTGCGTTTATAAATTTAAATTACCATATCCCGAACATTAAACATTATTCCTATAAACATCCTCACATAAAAAATCTCAGTACTAACGTCAGTATAGATTCCTCAACTTTTTTGGGGGGATGTTTGGACCTAAATTTAAAACTACCATAAATTGTAATATTTTTGTTGTTAGTTAATTTAATTTTTCGTTAGAGAACAAAACCTACCGTTTTAAAAAATAAAATATGTCAAAAAAAAATATTTATGTGATTAACAGGTCTGCGTACTTAGAGGACATTTTCCCTCCACAGAACTTAGACCTCCAGTAATCAACCCAAGGTTATTGTTACGTAGAAAAAAAAATTGATTTGACGCTATCAAGGTACCTATAAGTACAATCCCTAAACATTTCATTAAAATCAAATGAACAATATATTTGACTTGCTTTTTCTTGGTGTCTAAAATGTAAAATGCTACTAAAAATTGTATTTTTATTTTTTATTTAGATTTTTGTAACAATGCATAGTTTCTCTACCTTATTTAGTGATGAAGAAAACAATAAAGGTTTGAAAATCATATTAAAATTAATGTACTCTACGATAAACTCGTTCATTTCCAAAAATGACTAGAAAAAATACTAAGTACAACACATTACTATCATGTAATAATCTCAGGTCTTATCACCAATTTTTTTTTCTATTTGATATTTTAAGTATGAGCAAACAATTTTTTCTAGAAATAACCAGGGAACAAAAAACAAGAAACATTTGAAATATTTTAGGTATATAACTGAAATTTGAGTTTTTATAATTTTTAATACAATACTTTGGAAGGCTTTATTCAACATCTAATATTAAACTTTTCCTAACAAAGTCAATATTATTTATAAATATTTGAATACATTTAATTTATACATCTTTAAATATGGCATCACGTGGGGTCATTAATCCGTAGGGGAACGTCCCACGGGTGGTAGATGTGAGGATGGTCGGGAGAAATTACTCAGAAGTTCTTCTCGGCTTAGTCCAATGGAATCTCTGCCCAACAATGCGAGCGGCCACCAGGCTTGATCGAGGGTATGACAAGATTGAAAGCTCTACTCACATATTGTTAGTTCACAAAATACCACAAAACAGTCACGGATCCTACTGAGGTTATTCTGAGAAATTTGAGGTTCGGTCGTGTTTAAAACAAGGCGAATCTTTATCACCTATCTTATTTAATCTAGCACAAGAATACGTCATTATTAGTGTGATGAATACCGAAAAGGGTTTAACTTTAGGTGGTAAAATACCGGTGTTTGGGTATGCTGATCATTTGGTATTATTAGGTGAGGACAAGAAAACCATACAACTAAATGCAACCGAATTAATAAACTTCAGTAAGGAACTATGGATATAGATATGGATATAGGAGGAAATACGTTTGAACAGGTAGATTGATTAAAGTATTTAGGTTCTACGAAAACTAGATAAAACGAAATTGATGTGGAAATAAAAGCGAGGTTGCAGGCGAGAAATGCTTGTTATTTTTCAATCTCAAAACTGCTTATTTCGCGCCTTCTATCCAAATAAAATTAGAATTTATAAAACTATTATTCTTCCCAATGTTCTTTATTGATACAAAGCGTCGTTTCTTACACCAAGGAAAGAAGAGCGCCTTAAGGTTTTTGAAAATAAAGTATTACGTAAAATATTCTGACTGAAAAAAGTATGAATTAACGGGAGAATTTCAAAGGTACACTAAGCTGAATTAAGGAACCTACACCCGGTAAATATGATTAAGGTTATAGCATTGTGGCGTATAAGATGGTGGGTCTTAGTATTATGATTATTGTCAGTTAATATGCTCTCTGATCTCTATTATCATATTCTATAAATATTTGACAGAATTTAATAATACAGTATAAAATAAAAATATATATATAGTGTTCAACAATTACTTTTTCTAACAAATATTGGTATATAAATATAATAAAATTTACCAGGTATAAAGAAAATATATATCAAAGGGGGACAACATAGGGTGACTTAGGAATGCGACCAAATTGGATCACGCACGGACCACCCATAAAATTGTATTTACGGAGCAGGGTGTAATTGTAAGTGAGCACGAAGGGGAGGCTAATTGAAGAAGATGGATGCATAAAATCTAAAAAGGGTAAACATAAAGCCCTTATCAGACGGCGATATACCGAGTTCACGAGGCTACATCAGAGGATTCTATCGCTGGAGAATAGTTTATTGGAGAAACAGGAGAACAATTTGTGGAATGAATCAACAAACATTATCTATCCAACTTTTCCTACTAAAGTTATATTATTTTCATACAATGTTTATAATAAAATAAACAGATAGTGGAAAACTAAATTAATCATTTCCGATCTTCTGAAATAGTGATTAAAAAGAAAAATAGTTTAGGTACATATAAATTGAAAAAAAATATATAAAACTCACTCTAGCGTAAAAAAAAAATAGTTCAGAAAACTAGGAAATTAATTTACATACCTAATATGTTTTTTTAATTCTTAAAATCAAACGCATTCGATCCCAACCGTCAAAGCGGCTTACTACCATGTGCAAATACACCATTACCTTAATATTAACATTTTTTGGATTAAAAAGAGAAATAATTTATAGCGCTCATAAATATTGAAAACATTAGCTCTAAACTAAACAAATCGGTCGGTAATTTATTGTCAAAAAATAAAAAACATAATTAATGATTTTCTTGAATACAAATTTCATTCCAAAATAATTAAAAATGTTCACGGAAATCGCGAATATGTAAAAACTGGTTTACTTGAAAATTGGATTGAAAAATGACCCAAAATCCCCAGTTCTAGAGGGATTTTCCAAAGCTAAAGCACTACAATCATATTATGATGAAATATATGTGAGGTTCGATTTATACATCAAAAACTAGTTTTAAAATAATGCGTTTTCTTAATTCAAACGCGAGCAGGGAAGTCACACACGGTGACTGAAAAGGTTTATCAATAAATGTAATGATAGATACAAAAATTGGTGTATTTACATTTTGATTTATCTTATTTAAAACCACTTCGGTACCAATTATGGTTTATATTAATAAACCTTATGTCTCCATCTTTTCTCAATATTGCTACACACCCTTTTTTTCTCAAGATATAGACTTATTTCACCAATCTAAGAATCTTCTCCAATCTACTTGTTAGTCAAACATTCGGTTCATCGAGTGAAGATTACTCAATTTGCTATGGATTTAGTAATCTATAAAGGATAGGAAGCCTAATAGATTTGTAATTTCTATATACTTTATTTTTATTTGACGCCACCAAGTAATTTAGAACATCTCGCACACTCGACCTTCAACTTTTCAATAATTTCCTTTTATATATTAAATGATAAATAATAATTTTATTTATATCCAAATAATCCTGGACTTTCTCACTAGAATACGTTGGTAATTATTAAGAAATCCCAGCCCTTTCTGTACAAGTATGAGTTTATAAGTATGATAAATACATGTATTAATGACCAATATTACCGGACTACTCAATTTATTTTCTTTATACATAGATTGTTAAGCATTCTTTTAAGCTGTGTGAAATAAAAAATTGAAACAGTAATCCACATGATAAAAAAAGAGGGAATTAAAAAAAAAATTAATACGACAGAAATAAATCATGAATTCTTCACCCCCTTTACCCACAGAAATATAAATTTGATGTATCATAAGTCAAGTAATGTAGTGTGTGAAGTACATTTATGTATTATAGTCAGCGAAACCTACGCATTAGACTCCAGGCCTGAAGTTAGAAGAAGTACTGTAATCATAAGAGAATCATCTCTGATGGCTGTCTGATGTCCCATTCCTAACTGCAGGCAGATGCTACGTTACAACGTTCCATCACTAAATGTGTGGGAAAATAAATTAAGACTTAACGGAATGAAAAGTCGCGACGCACATATGGTTTAAATAACCAAGATACAAGAGAAGTCAGAGCCTTGAGTTCTAAGGCTTGGTCAAGTAGCTAAAATTGCCTCCGGGCACACTTCAAAGGAGTTGGAACAAAAGAGAGGGAGATGGCCCATTTCTAAGAAACTTTGTGCCAACAACCAACTTACTTACAAAAAAGAAAATTCGTTATTTAGATGGATAAAAAAAAGTAAGAAAAATTATAAAAATATAAAGACGGAGATGAAACATTTCATTTTTAATTAATCTAGTTTAAAGTAATTATTCTAATACTTTACTTTAGCAATATTACACTGGTGTTACTTTAAGAAAAAAATTAATTTTAAATACTTACAATTAATTAATAACAATACAAATTTAATTCACATAAATAAAATAATGCTAAATTCTATACTATATATAAATATTAATAATTTCTATTGTAGGAAGCTAGCTCGGGTTAAGGTCAATAAAGGTATCAAAATAGTAAAAGAAAACTATTTATTTTTAACCCGACGATACCTTTATTGACCACCACCCCATTGACCATCTTCCTACAATCTACTTCAAGAAATTAGATTGCAGAGTTGAGAAGAAGAGAAATTATTTATCGGAAGAAGATAGTAAAGATAGATAAATAATTGCTCTTGTGTTATTTTCTTTCAGTGGTTATATGCAGTCCTAAAACGTTTTTAAGCAAGACCAACTAGCCCTTCCACAGCTGAAAACGAAATGGCGGAGGAACAAAAAACAAAATATATTTTCTCGGCCTTAACCAATTTAGGACAAATTACATTTTCTTGTTATTTAAAACCTTAAAAAGGTTTCAGTTACATTGAACTATTGTTTTCCGTCATCTTAAGACATGATGATGATGTATACAAATTTTTATTTATCGAAAAATCTGATCAAATGACAAAATATTGATTGGAGGTAAGTCGTTGAAAAGTTCTAACCTTTATAAGCCTGCAACAGCCACAGAGTACATGACGGAGAATTGGGGCGAGGAGTTCAAGAAGCTGAACTTGGTTATCAAACAATGAGTAAGCTTAAAACAATAAATAATTTCACTTTATCTTCAGGAAACAAAAGATGTGATAAAATTAAAAATGCCGAAATCTTTGGAGCAACAAATTATTTTTTTTAAAAATATATTTCATATATATAACAGACAAGAGAAACTAGCCAAATCGAGTAACATAAAAAGATGATCTCATAACATTAATATCACACATTGAATATTACACTAAAACAATTAATGGATTAATGAATTTTACACAGCTAATTACCATGCAGATACACACAAATATCATCAACGCCTACGGTTTATCTTCAAAATCCTCAAATAGTCAAAAATAAATGTGAATTTATAAATATAACGAAATGATTTTTT